>NW_026596040.1:15292108-15345475 GCF_907164565.1 Psammomys obesus
CACACACACACACACACACACACACACACACACACACACACACACACGTTATGCCGAGCCAGGAGCGATGATGCATGTGAAGGCAGATGGAGGTAGATCTCTGAGTTTGAGGCCAGCCTGATCTACATAGAAAGTTCCATGCCAGCCAGGGCTACATGGTGTGGCCCTATCTCCAAACGAGAAAAAGCTCACCGAGATGTGGACACGGGCTTATGTAGTTCCCAGTTTATGAAGACATCACACCAGATGAATTTTTCTTTTACACAACGTTTGGATATGCTCATTCTGTTCCTGCCAGTGACAAAGGCTTTTTTTTTTTAAATTTTTAAATACCCAGGGTATGGAGCACATTGTCTGATCATGTCAACAGAAATTATCCTCCAAGGACTGAGAGGGAACCCATATGGAGAATGAGCCCTTGACCTAAGGCTCATAAATTACAGTGTCTCTGCCAGCTAATTGGCAAAAGAGACAGAAGGTATTTGAAATCAGAAAACAAGCAAGATTTCTCCACATTGCCTGCTGAATATTACATTATCCTCAGCACCTTTGTCTCAGATTAAATCATTCTATTACTTTAATTCATTATTCAGAAAGCTCTCATTCTACTAAGTTAACAACCAAGCATAACTGGAAGCCGTGGTAAGACATCTTGGGGTGAATTGGAGGAGTTCAAAAATCACATTAGACTGTTATATTTTTAGGGGCAACAATGCTATTATAGTTACATATAATTTTTTTTTAATTTGGTATTTTGAGCAGTGTTACTATGTAGACAAGACTGGGCTTGGTCTCTTGACAATGATTCTGTCTCAGCTGCCTGAGTTCTGGTATTACAGAAATGCACCAAAATATATAGCATAAGTGCAAATATTCTTAGAAGCTATGAGTAAAGTGTGATGAATGCAAGGCTTTGGTTTTGTTTGAGACAGGATCTTGCCAAAAGCAAAGACCTCAAACATATTTTTTACTTCCAGGTTGGCCACAGTGTTATGGTGTTTTTTTACCTTATTCTCTTCAGTGCTGGAAGCGTAGGTGAGCTGCCATGTTCAGCTGACTATAACCTTCAAATAATACACAGACATACAGACACACATACAGAGAGGGTAATTTCTTGAAAAGATAGTATCTGGTTATTCCCGCTTTTCATTTTTGGAAACCTTTAAAATAAAAACTTGGAGAAAATAGTCTCTTTCTCCCTTTTCTCCCCTTTTTTCATTGTTACAGACCTCAATGAAAAACAATCCTAGAAACATCTCTGTTAAAAATCCAGTATAGTAAAATGGAGATGAGAACCTCCCTCCCAAGATAGGTTGCAAAGAAAAGCAAATTTGGTTTATGTCTTTATTCATTCAACAAATATTTATTGGACAATCTGTGTTACGTGAAGTAGTAATAAAAGAATAATTGGGAATGTATAATTCAGTAATCAATATTAAATATTGCTATTCTAAATCCAGCCCCTTTCTTATCCTTCACAGCCATCGGTAGCCATCACTTGACTCTGCCGTGACTGCCGCCCAGTCACTCCATCAGGTCTCACTGGGATTGCTGTGGCCACTCCAGGCTCCGTGCACACCAGCTTACACTTCTACTGCCAATTAGACCTCTGTTTGACTCCCACAGCTCAGACCCCAGAATCTGCACGGCAGAGATTCAGTCACTTCTTGTTCCCCACGCTGCCAAACTGCCTTCCACTGTCAGGGTTCGTGTGCCTCTCACTTAAAGTTCTCCTCGCTTCTCCAGTCTCTGCCTAGACACCTCTTACAAACCCTTTGGGTTGCCTATGTGATATTTCCTGCAGGAAGCTTTCTTTACAAACTTCCAAGTCTTCACATTGACAATGTCACGTCGTCCTTTCTCTAACATGTTCCGCCCGATCCATGCTTAAAAACTAGCACAGTGTACTTAACTATGATGAACTTTGGCACCATCGATAAGGTAATAACATTGGATAATAACCGGGTATTGGAAGAGTGATCAGTTCTGAACACAGTGGCTGGCATTACCTGCTGTCTTTGGGGAAATTCTCTAGTTAAAACTTCCAACAGAGGCTAGACTGGCAAGATGTTTTTCATTTAGAACTACAATGTCTTTAGGAATATATAGCCCTATTATACCCGCCCAATATGGCACTATATACCTTTAAGAGCCTTTTTGTAGATGCTTAGAGTGAAGCAGAACAAGCGAGAAACCTACAACCGTCCACCCACAGCCATTTACTGTGTTGCTCCCTACAAAGCCTGTCCGGATCCTTTGGTGTTAGAAATAATTCTAATTATAGGACACTTCTGCTTCACTGTGGATCTTGTTACTGACTGCTGTCTCCTTCTTTGCCTTTCTGTCATGGATTATTAATGATGGCTGGCTGTGATTTATTATCTGTCTTGCACTGTGTTTGACATTAGCTAATTGCCAATGTGGAACCCTTGCCATAATCTCTGTCAGGCTGCTTTCCATTTAGACACTTGCTGTCTGGCCCACCTTTCCTTCACCACTGCTCTTCTAAAGAGAGAACAAGTGCAGAGCCGCCACTGTTCTCTCTTCACAGCGGCGCTTTGACTCAGCACATTTAAAGCCTGAAGTTTGGCTTCAAGGCATCTCAAATATGTTCTGTATTTTCCTGAGTGTCGCTTTAAACATTCCTTTCAAAGCTTTAAAAAATAAACTAGTTTACATAATATAGAATTTTCTAGGCTCAGTGTCCACTCAGTGTCCCTTGGAAAATAAAGGGTCACTCTGTAATTTCTACCTTATGTTTAGATTTAAAAATTATGAATTACTGAGTGACCCTTTATGTGTGGCAAAAGCATGATTGGCCTCTATTTTATCCTCCGACAACTTCAGATATCTATGGTAGATGATATTCTTGATAATACACATGAGGAGAACACAAAGTCCTGAAGATTGCAATAATAATAGTCTCTACTGCTAAATTCTATTCATATTACTCTAGTCCAGTGGTTCTCAACCTTCCTAATGCAGAAACCGTTTAATAAAGTTTCTTACATTTATGGTTGGTCACCCCCAACCATAAAAGCATTTAGTTGCTACTTCATAACTGTAATATGGTACTATTAGGAATCATAATGTAAATATCCAATATGAAAGATATACAACCCCTGTGACAGGGTCGTATGACTCCCAAAGGGGTCACAGCCTACAAACTGAGAACCACTGTTGTAGTTTGTGTAGACTTAGAATCGTGATCTCCGAGGCCCTCAAAAGGCAATGATTGCGCCATTCTACTGTTCAGAGGCCTATGGCAGCAGTTCATTGTCCTCAGTCTCTCTCTCTCTCTCTCTCTCTCTCTCTCTCTCTCTCTCTCTCTGTGTGTGTGTGTGTGTGTGTAGAATCCTGTGTGCAAGGCTGTCATTCTACCCTAGGCATTTACTTCTTTCCCATTTAGATGAAATTTTTGTGCTTGGAAATAGTCATTTCAGAATTAAGGGGAAAAAATACATTGAATGAGTAAGCAGAACGTTTTTCCCTGTGGAGTAAAACATCTTTGTAACACATGACAGTTTTTCATTAAGAACACAGTACAACTGCAGTGCTTGCACCAGAATAGAGAATCCTCCCTCCCTCCCTCCCTCCCTCCCTCCCTCCCTCCCTCCCTCTTCCCTTCTCCTTCCCCATTCTCCTCCTCCCTTCCTTCCCTTCCTCCCTCTTCTCTTTCCTTCTATACTCCTCCTCCCCATCCCTATCTTCTCCCTCCCTTCTTCTCCTCCTCTCCCTCTCCCCACACTCCTTTCCTCATCCCTGTCTTCTCTACCCACCCCACTTCTCCAACTCCTGCTTCTCCTGCTCTGTCCTCTTCTTCATTTTTAAAGGAGTTTAGGAACTAGGACAAAACAAATGGATAGTGAGAAGAAGGGGTATCTTAAGAAAATTTAAAAATCAATTCGTAATTATAAAAGACCCACTTATTTTAATGTGGAAAATTTGAAAAGAACTCTGATAGTTGCATATTTCTCAGGAAATCAGAAAAAAGGGTAAACTAAAACATTACCTTTATTGTTTTTTGTTTTGAATAGGACCTTGCATAGTAGCTCAGGCTGGTCTCAAAAATCCTATGCAATAGAGAATGAATGGCCTTAACTTTCTAATACCCCACCCCCTGCTCCACCTCTTATATGCTTTGCCATAAGAAATGGGTAAAAGATTACATTTTGAGGGCTGGGGAGATGTCTCAGTGGTTAAGAGCACTGGCTGTTCTTCCAGATGACTTAGGTTCAATACCCAGCACCCACATGGCATCTCATAAGTGTCTGAAACTCCAGTTCCAGGAGATCTGACACTCATATATATATAAATAAATATATATATATATATATATATACACACACACATATATACAGACATACACATATGCAAAACACCAACAAACATAAAATAAAAATAAATAAATTACAAAAAGATTACATTTTATTACTTTCATTCATTCTACAATTTCTCATAAAGTCACCAAGATAATCACCATGTCTTTCTTTCTGTTTTTAACCTTTGAATTTCAGTTATTTATTCTTCTGAGGTACCATAAAACAAACCACTTCCAAATTTAAAGTGATTAAAACAATAGCTATGCATTTCGCTTATACTGCTTTGACAGTTTAAAGTCTGTGTGGCTAAGTGGCTCTTCTGGTCTTAACCAAGCTCAGGCCTTTACTGTAGGCAGCTGCTGGTCAGCAGATGATTCTGCCACCAATGACCAATTTTCACTGACTTAAGTGACCATCCCTCTCTTCAATAAACAGGCTTACAGGAATGGCCACTTAGTGGTAGTGGAGGGAGTTCTCAGAAAAGCGAATCATCATCTTTTTTTTTTTTTAACTTTCTTTTCCACTGCCTTTTTTTTTCTTTTCCAATTAAAATGTGTCCATTACATTGTTTCTTCTTCAGTTTTGATATTTTGTGTTGGTTTTCTCTGACCTGATTTTTCTACCCTGAGTTCCCTTCCTTTGCTGTAAGTATTTATGCTACTGTTTTACTTTTCCTCAGGCAATGAGCTCTCCTGAGGCAGATCCACACACTCATAGTTCCATTTTTGAACCATGTGTAATTGTGTCATTTGCAGAATTGTGAGACTAGAGGTCATCACATGAAGTGCAATACACTTTGGCTAAGTCCACCTGTATTTCTAGAGTATGGCCCTCATCTATCTCCTGACTTTCTGGTTTTATGTTCTTTCTTATAAAGCTGAGTTGCTGCATGCTAACACTTTAACATTATTTTTCCAGTATCTAAACTCCGTGCCCAATTGATATTCTGTCTTACCTTCTGGAATTTTAACAACCCTAAATGAATCTATTTGTTCACACAGAAAATACCACGTTATACAGGTTAATATTGCTAAATATTTGCAACTATGAACCTTAACCCTCACACTACCTACAGAGGTATCCAATTCCTTTCAAGGGTTATTGCAAAATGTGTCCCCTTAAATCTGGTGTAATAGGTATTAGTCAGGATTTTCCAGAGGGCTATATGACCAACTGAATATATACAAGAACTAAAGTGGGGAGGTTATTACATTGGCTGACACATTCAGAGGATGAATATCTGTGATGTCTGCCTGGTGGCTGGAAAGCTTGGGATAAATATCAGCGTTGCTAAAAGCAGCTGGAAGTCTCAATGATAGAGAAGTTCCTGGAGAGTTGCCAGCACAAGTCCTTGTTCAGGGAGAAAGAATCTAGAGTCTGTCGCCCATGCTAACAATAGTTACAAAGAATTGCACCTGTTCAGGAGGGGTCACGAGTGAGCACACATAAGCTTCCCCCTTCCTCCACCTTTCCCTTTCGTTCAGGCCCCAGCCTATTGGATGGTGTCGCTTACAGTCAGGTTGTGTCTTCCCCGCTTTCTTACCCATAGGCCAATCTTCTCTGGAAAGATATTTATAGACACATTAGGAACTTGCTCTTCTAATTATTTAGGGACCTTACAATCCAGTCAAGTAGCTAAGCTAACTGTTTTCTCGCTTTTGATTAGATGTGATTCGTTTTATTTTCCTTGAGACAGGGTCTCACTGTGTATCTCAGGCTGGCTTGGAAGTTGTGGTTTTTCCTGTCAAAGCCTGAAAATTGCTGGTATTATGGGTGAATGCCACTTTACCCAGCTCAGCAATCAACATTAACCATCAGGAGTCTCTCTTTCACTCTTACAGTTTTGGGCATTTCCAGAAGAGTCCCTTGCCCGCCAGGTTACTAAAAGGAATAGCCACAAAATGCAGTGTCCTCAACTTGTCATCTTAAGATCTACCCGGAAGGGCAGCACTTCCACCTGTAACCACTGCTTCCTCCTTTCCTCTCTTGACTGTTTACTTAGCACACACTGAGTCCTTCCTTGTGCCAGACCACCCTACTAGCTAGGAACATGAAGAAGAACGACAGACACAGTCTCTAACCTAAAGCCTATAGGCTGGTAGAGAAGAGATTCCCTAAATAGCTACCATAGTAACCAATTAATTATTTTTGTGAGAAGCAGCATAATGAAAATGAAGTGCAATAAAATATTTAACAGAGGCACTTGACCTATATTTTAAATAAGGCTTTATATGAGTAAAATGAACAGATGTTCTGGAAAGATGCACATAAGTAGAAGTTTTAGCCAAAGGCATGGATAAGAGCATGAAATATCTATGAGAATGAGATGTGTGTGAGAGAAAAAAAAAACAAGCATAAAGTCTGGTCCAGGGAAGATCTAACCTTTATTATTCATGCTGAAGGGTTGAGCTGCTTTTCTGATAACAAATGCGTTTTAAGTAATAGGGTATATGGTTCACTTTGTTTTAAAGAAAGCCCAATGGATACCAAAAATCTAATCCTAACATTTTTTAAAGCTGGGAGAGGTACAACTGAAGCAGGTGAGAGAGATGTTTTACTGGAGGGTCCTGGGGCTAGAAGGTGAGAAGAGGAAATGGATTATCAAGAACGTGTGCGGTTCTCCGTGGCTATGTAGAAGATGCAACAGATGCGCTCACCCGGTAGAGAGCTTGCCTAGCGTGGCTGAAGCCCTGGAATCCATGCCCAGTACCACCCAAACTAACTTTGGTTACACAGTTGGTAACGCCAGCATTCAAAAGATAGAGGCATGTGGCTCAGAAGTGTAAGGTCCTCCTCCAATGCAAAGCAGGGTCAGTAGAATCTCATTTAAAAAAAAAAGACAAGAGGAAACAAAGAAAATAATGGTGACTGTGGCTAGTTCCACAGGATGTGAGGTGGGAGGGGCTTGACATCACTTACACCTGAGTATTGGTGCCACAGTTGAAGGAGCAGAGCTGGGGCTGTAGTTCAATGACGGAAATAGATAAATAAATAAATAAATATATAAATAAATATCCCTTATTCTCTGTTGGTGGCAGTGAAAATTAACAGTCACTTTGAAATCAGCCTGGAAATTTCTTTACAAATTAAAAATAAAGCAACCGCGTACCTCAGCTATTTCACACCTGGGAATATAGCCAGAGAACTCCATACTCCACCATAAAGATATTTGCACCCTCTGTCTAGTGCTGCTTTATTCACTATATCAAGGAATGGAATAAATCTAGTTGTCCATCAACAGATGAATGAATAATAAAATTTTAGTAACATAAAACAGAATACTATTCAGCTCTAAAGAAAAATGTAATCACAAACTTGCAAAAAAAAATTGATGGATTTAGAATGTAATATTACAAGGTCAGAAAAAGCCCTGCATGTTCTCTCTCATATGCCAAACCTAACCCATAATATATCATGTATAAGCAAATGTATATAAATAACATGTAGAACAAGAAGGGGCAAATATTAGGAAATGAAGGACTAAATGTAGGTGATGAACGTGAGTTGCGGATGAGGGTATAAAATTAATTGTTTTTTCTAGTTCCAATTCTGTCATAGAATTTTTGGTGGTGGCACAAAAATATATTTGATAGTGAAAGTGCAAAATCCAGCGTGAACCTCCATAGCTCCAGAATGGCTTGTTTAATTCCATACAGACTTTGAGTCTGGTTAATTTCAGTGTGTTATATTGTTACCACAAGTTTTAAAAAAATGCTAAAGCTTATACAATTTAAAGAGAGGAAAAAAAGAAAAGAGAATGAAGAATGTATTTGTCATATTATATATATATTAAAAACAGCTGATGAAAGATTCTACGTGTACCAGCAGGGAGACCTGTCCCAGGAGCAATGCATAAGTTATAGAGTTTATCTTGAGGGAGAGGGGGAGGAGGGGTAGTATATATAAACTAAGAAACGAATAGAATGACAGGGTCCTGAGCTATGCTGATAGAAGCCTAGATGCAAGAGTCACTTCGCAAGGATATTTTAAGCCAGCTATGGTGGTACGTTCCTACAGGCCTGGCACTGGGATAGAGCCAGAACAGTGGCATATGAATTTGAGGCTGGGCTGGTCTACATAGTGAATTCCTGACCAGCCAGGTGTTCTGTGACACTATTCCCCGGGGAGATGTGAGTATGCATCTATTCATTCTAGAGAACCAATGACAGAACAAAGACAGGACACCAACAACGTCCAGGGTACGATTTGATCTTTCACCAAACCTACTTTATTTAGGGTTCTTACGCACCTTTACCTCCCTTCCACCCCCCTGTCCTTAAAAAGGAGATCAGTAGGGGAAAGGGCTGTAGACCTCTTTTATCTACTTCCCGCTGATTAGGGTCTTTTGGGCATTACCAAGCTCAGTCATCAGGATACCAGCAGTCCAGTCCGAAGGCCAACACCAACCAGCAGCACAAAGTCAGCGAAAGCTGCAAGACTCAGTTGGATTGCCCCGAGTTCTCTGGAACACTTCTCTTTTCAAAGTCAAGTGGTGAAGCACGAAGATTAGCACAATGATGTGGATCCGAAGAGCGAGAAGTCCTCTGTATATCTCCTCTCCTCAAAGTCCACCCACGGATGTTTTCAGCTGGCCAAAGTCATGCCCCTCGAATGTGAAAGCTCACAGCAAGACATCACGTGGCCTCTCACAAGCCAACTGGGCAAAACGTCACATGCCCAGCTTGCAGCCAAACATCACATGGCAAAACTGAGTCTTCAAAGAAACCGGAAACTTCCACTTCAGTCCAGCTTGATGAACCAATGCGTTTTATTGGAGTTACCTACAGGAATATGAGTGAGGGGTAACTGAAAGGGTCAGAGATGACTCCAAGACAGATGTATCATCTGAGTCCACCCCAGCATAGGGCGACAGGTCACAAAACCTGGGAACCTGGACCTCCCTGCACAGCCTGCAGGCAGCTCAAGAGGTTGAGTGTCTTTTCCATGCAGCAATCAGTTTGAGCTGCTTGCGGGGAGAAGGATTTAGAGTACCTGATAAGGCTGGGGACTTCCTAACCCTCTGTGTTCTTTACCTCTGGAATGCTTCACCTCCCTACTGTGGTTCTCAACCTTACCAGTGCCTTTCATACAGTTCCTCATCTCGTGGTGACCCTCAACCATGATAATATTTCATGCTACTTCATAACTGTAGTTTTGCTACTGTTATGAATCGTCATGTAAATATCTGAGATGCAGGATATCTGAGAAGCAACCCGCAGGTTGAAAACTGCTATTTTAGAAGATCCTGTGTCTTTAAGAGTTTTCTTTTAAAATAGAGAATTTTGTCTCTGAGGAAGTTGCTACACAACACCACGGCTATATAGCAAAAAATAAAATTATATACATTATTTTATATATATATATACACATATACATATATACGTATACTCTTTGTGATTAAACCAACATAGAAAGCTAAATGGGAGGTGGTTACTTCATGGTTTCAAATCTAGGTGAGTGTGAGTCGATGGAAATGGACAAATATTTGGAAATGGTAGGACTGCTGCTCTGGCTCTGGTTCAGACTCAGAGATGAAACTTGTC
The DNA here is from genome assembly GCF_907164565.1 of Psammomys obesus. Taxonomy (NCBI): domain Eukaryota; kingdom Metazoa; phylum Chordata; class Mammalia; order Rodentia; family Muridae; genus Psammomys; species Psammomys obesus. The sequence goes on from NW_026596040.1 coordinate 15,301,974, forward strand.
TCGCTCAGTAAAGCAGGGAGCAAAGCCGAGGAGATTCAGGGCAACAGAAGGCTGCAATGCAGGCTCACCCAGCCCGGGCACCCAGGCTGTTGCCTATTCTGTGGCTTACTCTTCTTAGAGCTTCTCAGAATACCACCCATGGAGCCGGAGAGATAGCTCAGTAGATAAGAACACTGGCTGCTCTTCCGGATGGACCTGGGTTCAATCCCCAGCACCCACATAGTAGCAGCTCAGTACTGTTTGTAGCTCCAATTCCAGGAGACATGGCACACTGACAGACAGACATGCAGGAAAAGCACGAATGCATATAAAAATAAATAAATCTGAAAAAAAAAATCAGTCACATGCCCTTTGAAGTGTAATCCAAAGCTACCCATTTCCTTCTTAGTTCACAGAAAGATAAGAGAGTAATAATGGCCAGTGCAGAGCTCAACCCAGAACACCTGTGTGCTCCCTGCAAAGGGTATGAAAAGTTTAGTCCAACAGCAGAAATGTGTCCCCATGCACAGGGTCTCAAGTTAAGCCCAGGCTAGCCTTGACTTTCTGGGCTTGCTGTCTCAACCTCTGAAAACGCAGCTTTTTTTTTTTTTTTCCTGATAGTATTCTTTACATCAATTTTAGTAGCTTTTAAAGAGGTATGTAGTTGGTTTCTACTGGAACAACTGTTATTTTACTTTTCCAACTGTATTTTGCTATTGTTGTTATTTCACCATATCCGGCTTTCGAACATGTCTTTGTTGGTTGCTGTAACAAACTCTGGGTTCGATTAAGAGACCTGTGTTAACAGAAACAAAAATAAAAATACTGTCTTAGTCCTAGCTGCTGTAACACATGCGGCAGACTGGGAGCTGAAACAAGAGACCTCTTTCCAAGTTCCTGAGTCTGAAACTCATGGCACCAGGACAGTTAGGTTCCTGGAGAGAGTATCTTCCTGATTAAGTCCTCAAAGGCACTAATCTTTACAATGCTAGTCTTCAGAGAGATCTTCTCTGTCTTCTTTTTAGAAGAACATTAATCTCATCTCAGGGGCTCCATTTTTATGACTTCATCTAACTCTAACAACTTCCCACAGGTCTTGACTGAGAATGGCATCATTCTGGGAACTAAAAGGGGTAGAGGAGCAGAAGGTGCAAGGAACACAAGATAGAGGAACTCCATAGAAAATGCCAACATAGCTTACAAAGGCAGAGACTCTTAGATAAGCTATGAAGGGCCAAGACTAGACAACGTCATCATTTCCATAAGGAAAGAACTGGGGAGACTAAAATGGCATTGTAATTGGGAATGTTGAGGAAGAGACATCAGCCAGGCATGGTTACACAAACCTAAATCTCAGTTACTTGAAAGGCCAAGGCAGGAACATCTTCAAGGTCTGCTGAGTTATTGGAAAAGTTCAGCCTGTCTGGGAAATTGGAGGTGGACAAAGGGAGGAAGGAATAGACATACACACATGTACACACACACGAGAGATAGATAGATAGATAGATAGATAGATAGATAGATAGATAGATAGATAGATGAGAGAGAGATTTTTGACTGTGAGAGGTAGAGGGCAGAAACTCTGGCAACACCTATTCAGTGTTCAATGATTAGGGTATGCTTAAACCCCAAGACTATACTTGACTTGAAGCACATGACCTTGCTTTGGAGGCTGAAACATCAAATTATTTTAAGATGGCGTCATTGGGTATTTAAACATTGTATTTTCCCTCTTCCTCCCCTGTAAGCCATCGCCACCCTTTCTCTCATTCTACATTCTTACTAAACAGATTCTGATTGTAAAGTGCTTTCCCACGCACATTTCCCACAGGGAAGGAATGTGCTGCCCTTGCAGCTTGAACGGTCCACGGGATCGCTGCATTTCTTTTCTTAGCTAGCGATCTGTCATTTCCGTTTATATAAGCCATCTCTTTTGAGCTGTCTGGTGTATGCTGGATATCCAGAAGCTAAGTCTAGTCTAGGAATGCTAATGAAAGACTGCAGAATTTCCCTTTTTTACTCATTCACAGAACTTCACTCCTTTCTCAGTATTCTTCACCCCAAACTCTGACATCCCACCAGTAATTTAAACTCTCAAGTGTCTCTGCCCCACCCTGCCTCTTGGTTCTTGGACAAGTGAGCATTTTATTGGCTTTTCCCTCACTTCACCTCAGCTACCTGCCCCTGTGATCATGTCTTGCATATTGTTACCATCTGAAACCTTTTGGCCCTGTAAATCATTAGTTTAGTTACCTTCTCTGAGTACAATCTGTCCCATCCTAGGACTGGCTAGTCTTGCATGCCAACTGCCTCATAAGTTTAAGAAATCAGAACCATAAAGGACTTTTTTTTCTCTCACTGGTTTTTAAATGTCCTTTTCTAAAGGCTTTTACTTGTTAATTGTGTGTGTGTGTGTGTGTGTGTGTGTGTGTTAAAATGTAACTAACACAATATTTACTATTTTCATATCATAATAAAAATTTTACTTGTGTGGATATGTGTGTGCCTACTTGTCTCTATGTACACCACATGCATGTGGTACCTTTTGAGGCCAGAAGACAGCATCAGATCTCTGGAACTGGAGTTTCAGGCATCTGTGACCTACCTGATGTGGGTGTTAGGAATCAAACCTGGGTCCTCAGCAAGAGCGACAAGTGCGCATTATCACCGAGCCATCTCCCCCGCCCCCATTATTTTGAAAACATAAAGTGACATTTTCTAGTAGCATTGAGTATATTCACAGTGTGCAATCATCTAGCTCCAGACCTCTCTCCACATCCCAAACTGAAGCTCAATACCCATTAAACAATAACTCCATTTGCTCCCTCTCCACACTCCCCGGCAACCACACTTTCCCTTCTGTTTCTGTGAACTTGAATACTCTAGGTACCCCATGTAAGTGGAACCACAGAGTATCTGTCCTTTTCTGACTAGCTTCTTTCACTTAGTACAATGCCTTCAAGGATTATCCGTGTGGTACCGTGTGTCAGTCTTTCCATGATTTTCATGTTTTGATAATAATGTTCCTCTACATGTAGATGCCATATTTTGCATATAAATTTCTTATTTCTTGATGGACATTTAAGATGTGTGTTTTATACTTTTCTATTGCTGTGACAAAACACCATGATCAAAGCAATTTATAAAAGAAAGCATTTAATTAGCCTTACAGTTTTAGGTAGTTAGGAGTTCATGATTGCAGAGCAAAGGTGTGAGAGCAGGACCGGCTGGGAGTCCACATCCTGATCCACAAGGGGCTGGGGAGACCACACTGGAAGAAATGGGAGCCTACTGAAGCCGTAAAGCCGGCTCTGATGACTCACCTCCGCCAACAAGGCCACACTTCCTCATCCTTTCCAAACAGTTGTACCAACTGGGAATCAAGTACTCCAACATATGCACCTACGAGGGCCATTCTCATTCAAGTCACCACAGGGTGTTTTCCCTTTGGTTATTGTGGCCAGTGCTGCTATGATCATGGATGTACTCATTTACCTTTATTTTGTTTTATTATTTTGTGTGTAACGGTTGAGACCAGAAGTTGGCATCAATCATTGTCCCAGTTAGAGTTATTATTGCTATGTTGAGGCACCACGACCAAAAACAAGTTAGAGAAAAAAGGGTTTATTCGGTTTACACTTCCACATCACTCTTCATCACTGAAGAAAATGAGGACAGAAACAAGGCCAGAACTTAGTAGCAGAAACCAAAGCATGAGCCCCAGAGGGATGCTGCTTACTGGCTTACATGGCTTACTAAGCTTGCTTTCTAATAGAACCCAGGACCACCAGCCCAGGGATGGCCCCACCCACAATGAACTAGGCCCTTCCCCATCAATCACTAATTAAGAAAGTGCTCTACAGGCTTGCTTACAGTTCAAACTTATGAAAGCATTTCCTTAATCAAAGTCCCCTCCTCGCAGATGACTTTAGCTTGTGTCAAGCTGACATATACTGTCCAGGACAAGCATCTTCCCCAGTCATGCTCCACCTTAGTTTTTGACAAAGGCTCTCTCACCAAACCTGGAGTAACCTCCAGGGACCTACCTATCTCTGCCTCCAGAGCTAGTAATACAAACGTGCAATTGAGCTAGCTTCTCCCTCCTTCCCTCCGTGTGTGTGTGTGTGTGTGTGTGTGTGTCTGTCTGTCTGTCTATCTACCTATCTATATATCTAGGATTTGGGAATCTAAACTCAGGTTCTCATGCCTGCACAGCATGTACCTTACCCAATGAGCCATCTCACCATCCCCTCAGATAATGAATTCTGGAAGAATTTGTAACTCTCCCCGACTTCACACACGAGCGAATTTCGCTTTTCTATGTTTGCAGTTAAAAGAGTCTGTGAGGCTAGCTCTAGTGGGTGGGTTGCAAGAAAAAGCATGTGTGCGCATCCCTTTTAGGCTAAAGGGATGCTAGTTTACTTCTGTTTCAAAGCTTTCTCTTCTTCTGCACATCAGCTAAGAGGGGCCCTTGCTCCAGATGGCACAGCTGCAGGATGGTTGATCTGCTAACAAGTCATCACTAAGCAGACACATGGAAGGCATTTGCCCTGGAGAGGTGCCCAGAACTTCAACAGACATTTTGTAAGAAATGTAAAGCAAAGAAGTAAACAACTGAGACTCGTGGTATAGTAGGCTATTCCTACTAGTGTAATAGTGAAATATTTAAGTGAATTGTCGGTTGACATGTATTCATTAAACATATTTCTATTGAAATGAATGACACCGATTTGTAAAAAGTTTTCCAAAGATTGAGATATAGAATAGGATGTGTAGCACGTTATCATTTGGGTAAAATACAGTTAAGTACATATACATTGAAATTGTGTCCAAATGCGCAGAGCTCTGGTAGGATCGGCTGTTTCTGTAGCTATGAAATGTGTGGGTCTGAGGCATTTTTCACTGTTTTCTCCCCCCACCAACTATGTGCATGGGCTATCTGGAGATGAATGAATGAGTACATAAATCAGATTTTAAAACAATAATGAATGCCTGGTATGATGGTATGTGCCTGTGTTCCCAGCAGCTGGAAGGCAAGGGTTCATGGGTTTAAGGTTAGATTTGTAAAACAATGGTGCTCTCTTCAATTAAAAGGAACAATTAAATGTTTTTGTTAAGATGAAATTTGATCATGAAAATATTGAGTTAAACCTAACTATGGAATCTACCAGAAATAACTAATTAGTAATTAAATGTCTTTATGTATGGTAGAAAAATGTGATCTGGGCACAGAGTTAGCTCAGAGGGTAAAGATGCCTGTTGTTCAAACCTGGTGATGAAACTTCAATATCCAGATGTCATGAAACACTTGAAGGAGAGAACCTACTCCATGAACTGTCCTCTGACCTCCACACATGTGCCATGGCACAGCTTCATCCAAACTCATGCCCATACACACACAACAATAAGTGGGTTTTTTTTTTTTAAAAAATCACTTTATGCTGGGCAGTCATGGTGCACACCTTTAACTCCAGCACTGGAAAGGTAGAAGCAGCTGGATCTTTGTGAGGTCAAGTCCAGTCTGGTCTACAGAGTGAGGTCTGGGACAGCCAAAGCTACACAGGGAAGCACTGTCTTGAAAAAACAAAATAATAGGAAGAAAAAAAAATCATTTTATAGAAAATAATTCTGGCATTCTTATGACAGCATGTATATAAGATAGTTGTTGATTTTTGTTTAGAGTAGTATGTTCATGTCTTAGTTGCTGTTCTATTACTATGAGGAGACATTACGGCCAAGGCAACTTACAGAAAAAGGTTGTTGTTTTCTGTTTGTTTGTTTGTTTGTTTGTTTGTAATGGGGGCTGGCTTGTAGTTTAAGAGGGCTAGTGCATTCTCCTTATGGCAGGAAGCATGGCAGCATCGCAGTAGGCAGGTGCTGTAGCCACAGGTGAGAGTTTACATTGTCTGCAAGACGAAGACAGGGACAGCAAGACCAGAATGAGTCTTTTGAAACCCTCAAAGACCACTCCTAGTGACACACCTTCTTAATAAGGCCACACCTCCTGGTCCTTCCTAAATAGTCCACCGACTGCGAAACAAACATCAAAAACGTGAGCCTATGGGGGTGGAAGGGTGGCATTCTTATTCAAAGCACCATAGCTCAGAAGCTTCTGGGTAATAGTACGCGTTTATTCCCTGCTATACATTTTCCCAGAACCTGCTTTGGTCCTTCCTCTCCTCTCTTCATTTGTTGGAATTTTGCACTGATATAAATAGCATTCCTCACAGGAATATCACCCTATATTTCCCCTGGGAATTCCAGAGAGAAAGGCCTTTCAACCGTGTAAACCGATGGCAGTTCTCTTGTGTGTCAATGTCTAAGCTCTCAAACAGGTAGGAAGAGCTGGTGTGCACGCTGAGGTGCATGGGGACTTTAAGCCAAAGAAGCACACGGTTCCACCTGGAAATGAAAGTTGAAGAGGTGTGGGGAGCACACCAGTAACTTGATGAGACAGAGGGAATCACCTTTCTTTCTCACAGGCAAAAGTAGCCCAGTGACCCAGAAAAGGATATGAGAGGCATCTGTCAGTACCAGAGGGCTCTGCCTCCCAGTAACTGTGCTATGCACATAGGTATAGGCAAAGTGTAAGCGACTATATGTGATTACATTTGCCCATAGCAAAATCAAGAGGCTTTAACACCCCAAGCCTTTCCTGTCCAGTCTACTCCAGTCTAAATTTCCTGTTGTCTAACTTCTGGCTGGTTCCTTACCATTTTCTAGGCCATTTCATTTTGGCACCTTTTTTAGACTCTATGCTAAAAAAGCTTATTCTCCAAAATTTTCCATTTACACAGTTAGTCCCACTTTCCTAGTATCCGACATCACTTATAATTTGTTCTTAGCTTTTGATGTCTCTCTCCCGTCATAACTGATACTCATCCCTTGGATATGGTTATACTTCTGACTGCATGGCAGAAACATTTAATCTGAGCCCGTCCTCTTTCCCCTTCCAGGATTCCACAGGAACATCTTGTAGAGCGTCCTATCCTTGGATGGAATCTAGACAAAGAAATAAGGGGTCATTTCAAGAGAATGAACCTACCCAGTAAGTTATTGGATTAGTCATCACCAGTATGGTAAGGAAGGATGATAACTCATTATTGAATTTGCCAGTATTATATGAAATTCTTCCCTTAAAACCCAAATCTTGGGGTGAGGGGGATGGCCCTAGTCAGTGAAGCACTTGTTGGCAAGCATGAGGATCTGAGTCTGATTCTCAACACTCATGTTCAAAACTAGGCATGCTGTGGTTTCAGTGTTATATAACCCCAATGTGTTCTTTTCATTAAATTTTGGTCCTCAGCTGTTAATGCTAATTAGGAAGGTAGTGGACCAATTAGGAGGCGGAGCCTTGTGGAAAAAGTAGGTCACTGGGGGGGCCAGCCTTGAGGTTTTATAGCCATACCCCACTTCCTGTTTGCACACTGTTTCTCAAGGGTGGGTATGAGGCGGCCAAGTTGTTCTCTTCTCCTGCCACTGTGCGTTCCCTGCCTGCTACTGTCTCCCCTGCCGTAATGGACTACAAACTGAAAGATAAAAATAAGTGGAGTTTTTTTTTTTTTTTTCCCTCTAAGTTGCTTTTGTCAGGATATTTTACCACAGCAAGCAATATGAAGAGTAGATAAGACAGTAATGCTCATCTGTACTCTCAACACTCAGGGGGCAGAGGCAGCAAATTCAGTGTTATTTTGGACTACAAAGTGAGTTTATGGCCTGCCTAGGCTAAGTGAGCATCTGTCCCAGAGAGAAAGAGGTAGGTTATGCAGAGGCAGAGAAACAGAGACAGAAATAGACAGAGACACACAGAGACACGTACAGAGTGAGCTAGAAAGACAGAGGCCGAGAAAAAGAGGGAGGGGTGAGGCAGGCAAGCGTGCTTTCATTTCAATAACTTGCAAGAGGTTGTCAAATTTTTTTTTTTTCAAAATGCTGGAATTCTGTTGTGTTGAAACGATGTTGCTTCAACACATCGTTCATGGGTAGTAGATATTTAAAAAAAACTCTTCATTTTACACTTCATAAGTATACAGTTTTATAAAATAGAGCACGTGCTAGTTTTGCTGATATTAGAGAGCTGATATTTTTTAGTTGTTGGTCTTTTGTTGTTGTTGTTGTGTTTTGCTTTGCGTTGCTGTGCTGTAAGGTGCAAGAAGGCTACCAGGATGTCAGGCAGAGAGTGGAGTGGAACTCCCAGTTATGTATTCCATCCTGTGACAGAAGCCACAGCGGCTGAATGTCACATCTTCACCTTCACAGAGGCTTTTGCTCAGACGTGTGATAGAGCCTCGGTTCGTCAGAACTGTCCCCAAGAAACAGGGACACTGCAGAATCGTCCGTGGAGCATTGCTTTAGAGGTTTAACTTCTAAGAGGAAGAACATTCCTCTGGAGTGTCAGCCTCTGGACTGTCTGGGGAGTGGCATCCCGGGATGCTATGAAGGAGACTGTGAAGATGAATAGGGAGAGAGACATCCGGCACCCCCCAAGATCTGCGTGACTCGGAGGCAGTCTAGCGTTGCACCTACATTCTGAGTCACTGCCTGCCAGGGCAGAAACCGCATGCCCCTGCATAGCCAGATGCTGTTTCAGGAATCAACATAGCCAGGGACTCCTTTGGTCTACGTCCTTATGCAAATCAGAAATGGGTGATGCTTCTCAAGATACTTTGCAGACATCTGTCAGAAGTTTGTTGTAATATTCCAATCACCAGACATGTCACTGCCTTAAGCCAAATTTTTTTTTTTGCCGCAAAATATTGCAGTAAGGGTTCATAACGAGAGTAGCGTATCTTATTGTACCAGATATAACCACAATCCTCCTCTTTGCCTGCTTTTCCAAGGCCTAGGCATGAACTGCTAGATAGAAGCTGCTGCTTCTGATTCAGTAGAGCCACAGGTGTCCTGTTGGATGGAGGAACTGTTAAAATATCTGGAATTCTAATGTAGCATAATTAAAGGTGAACAAGTGAGATGGCTCAGTGAATAAAGCATTTGTTGTCAAGCCTGATGTCCTGAGTTAGAAGGAGAGAACTAATTTGTCCTCGAATCTCAGTGTATGAAATTATGCCTACACACACACACACACACACACACACACACACACACACACACACACATACACACACACACTAATTTTTGAAACGTTTAGAAAAAAGGACAAAAGAACCATTAGGCTTATTTTCTTTTCCTTCTTTCCTCCCTCCTCTCTTTCTTTAAAAGCAAGGTCTCACTGTGTTGCCTTAACTGGCTTGGAACTTGCTATGTAGACCCAGTTGTCCTTGAACTTGCAGAGACCTTACCTCTGCAAGTGGTGAGACTTACAGGCACCCACCATCACACAACTGGATCGTTAAGATTAATAGCAAGAAATGCTACTCCCAATTCTAAACATTTGGCCAGTAGACTCAATATTAAAGAGTCTCTTCCAAATTTAATGTTCAAACCTAGTCCCCTAATGATCATATTAAGATGTGGGCCTCTGGGGAGTTACTGGCTACTCTTCAAAGGGATACTGAAAGGAAACTGTCCTCTGTGAGGACATAGAAAGACGGCACCACTGAACACTGAATCTGCTGGCATCCTGAACTTGGAGTGCTCCTGCCTCCAGAACTTGGAGAGAAAGAAAACCTAGTGCTGTTTCTGAGTAGCCAACTCTAAGGTACTTTGTTGTATAGTTGTCTCAACTAAGACATCTTGGGTGGAAGAACCAAAAAGTATTTGTTTCTGGTTCAAAACTGTCGGGCTCTTTGGTTATTAATTGAGTTTGGGCTCCAGAGATTGCATGTAGATGCTGGTTCTTCGGTTCTTTAGTGTGTTAGAAAAACCACCAAGAGATAGAGCCTGGTGGGAGCCATCGGGTCATTGATGTGTCCCTGTGATGGTGAGTGCTGTCACCTCAGCAGAGTATAAAATCATCTGAAAAGGGGCTTCTGAGAATGCCCGTGAAAGACTGTCTTGGTTATGTCAATTGGGGTGACAGATTCCTTCACTCACACTCACATGGAATAATTTTATATCAGGGTGTGCAAACGGCATAAGGATGGAGAAAACAAGCCCACTAACTCAAGCCCAAGAATAGCAAGCATGCACTAACTCGGAATTCTCTGACTGTGGGTGTGGCAAGGCTGCAGATTCAAGGTCCTGCCACCTCAGCTTTCCGACAACGAGTTGGTTTTGCCCTGGTATTTTGCCGCTGCAACAGGAAAAGAAACTAAGACAGCCCTGGAAGGCATTGTGGAACCCTGGCCCCTTACTCTTTCTTTTTTCTTTTTCCTCCCAGATCAAGAAGTGAGGGGTTTTTCTCCACCATAATGCTTATGCTTAAACTAATGACACAAACTGATCATAGACTAGACCTTGCAAAGCCATCATCCAAAATAAGTCCTTTCTCTGTATATGGTAGTTACCACAGCCATTTTGTGATAGCAACAGGAAACTGCTGAAATAAGAATTTAACATCTTTCCTTCTGTATTTTGGTTTAGCTTTGTGCTGCTTGCTCCAATCTCCTTTCTGATCTCGCCCTTTAGAAATAGAATGTTTACACTGCCACTCCACTATGTTTTGAAATCATGTTTTTATTTTACAGAGACTTGTAGCTGAAAGAGTTCTTATTCAGACTCAGAGGAGACTTTCAACTTGAACATCTGAGCAACACTGGAGCAAATTAGGACATTAGGACTACTGGAGAGAAGGCCTTTCATCATGAGGAGAGCTTAAACTTTGGAGCTTGGGGATAGAATACTATGGGTTCCCCCGCCCCTGTGGTCTGAGCAAAACGTTTGTCTTCACTGAAAATTTTAGGAGGTAGGACCTTTAGGAAGTGGGACATAGTGGGAAGTCATTGCTTGACCCTCCCCTTGCTATAGTCTCACGTTTTATATATGATTTCTTCCAAAAATACCTGAGACTTTCCACTGTAATTAATCAGCAATGAGATCCTGGCCTCATGAGAGTCAAGCTAACTCTGGTGCTTTTGCCTTAAATGTCTACAATTTTCACCTTGGTAGCCTTTTTTTTCTTTATGGGCTTATCTTGCATATCTTGTTACAGTGGCAAAATAGAGTAATATAAAAACACAGACTGCATTATAGAATTGCATCCCAGATTGCTAAGACTGCATCTATGAAATAACACCTGAAATAGACCAGATATTGTTTCCTAAGCTGTAGAACTGAATACTTGTGGTATTACTACTTCCTTCAAAATAAAACTTTCCTTCTTTTAGGGAAGCTGCTTGTGAAATCAACCCTCACAAGTCTCAGAAAGCTCCTAAAATTTACAGGATTCACAAGGTCCTTCTCTAAGAAGCAATAACAATTGCTATGGATAGGAGACTGTGTAACCTGCCTAGCTGTCTGGAGGCTATGTGAGAAGCTCCAGGAATGCAGCTTTGTGCCTCATCATCTACACTGGAGCAGGCTTTTGTGATAGAGCTGCGTTTGAGTCATCTGTGACCCTGTAAGCAAGTAACTCCGGCAAGTAAAGGGAATGCTTCACTACCTATACTTGGGTAGAACCGTTTCTTTGCTCTTTTGGTGCTCTATCCGAGGTGAGCAGATGTTTGTTCCTGTCTTCTCAGAAAAAAATAATATAACAACATCCAGTTTGTAGGCCACCATTTGAAGGCAAATAGCTTTCAAATGATGAGGCGATGCGATGCCTGTGGTTTCATCAACATTAACATGTTGCCTAATTTTACCAAAGAGGAAAATTGATCAAAAGATATTTCAAGGAGGTTGCCAGCGAATAAAATTTTCATTAAGTCCACAGATGGTGATGTCTGCAGCTATGTGGAAGGACAAGCAAATTCAAATCTCAATGGAGTGTCTGTTCCAACAATGGCAAAAACTGCCCATTCGTGATGATGTGCAATCATAGTGATCCTAAGTTCCTCTTGTTTCCACTCATGTTGTGAACCACGTTGGAACATCAGGTCTGATTATTGCAGATAACAAATTAGAAACTTAAAAATGAAACACTTATGAGTGGCATTACCAGGTCAGCTTTAGTCAGGAAGTGTCCACATTTGGAGCCTATATACAGCTATATTCATCTATTTCAATGTGGCCATTGTTTTCATGAGCTTATCAAGCAAGCACAAGCACATGTCCAAGAATGTCTTATTTTAGTCTAGCTCTGTCTCACTGTTTCTTTACCAGGATCCAATAGCATCTAAAAGCCTCTTGTCAGAAGAATTATTACTTGGCAGAGAGGATACGCTTATGCTCAAATACCCTAGTGGCCTCTGCTGTGATTCCTGTATTGGGATTTTCACAGGGTTTAGGGTACCTTCCAAGAGGCTACAGAAATGTTGAGTCCTATTTCATGACCAGGAGCAGAAGTTGCCTGCAGTAAAGGTTACATAACACTGTAATAGTTAGTCTTATTACTTGACACACACAAGTAGAGAGAACTTAAAGAACTGCCTCCGTCAGATTGTCCTGCAAGCATGTCTACGAGGAAGCATTTTCTTCATTTCTAATTGATGTAGAAGAGCTTAACCCACACGGGTGGTACCATCCTGAGATAGCTGGACCTGACCTGGATAAGACAGGAAGCTGAATGAGAGAGGGGGGGAGAAGCCAGTAAGCAGCATTTTCCTTGAGTTCCTGTGCTGGCTTTCCTGAATGATGGACTGACTGTAAGCTATAAGCCGATTAAACCCCTTTTCCCCTAAGCTGGTTTTGGTCAGCAACAGAAAGCAAGTTTTGGCCAACTAGTATTTTGTTGTGATTGTTGTTTTATCCGTTTGTTTGTTTGTTTGTTTTTATCCTAGGCACCATTTAAAGTTTGAGACAATTCACATCACCTTGGAAATGGATCAAAGAAGTACACATATTATCTGTTGATTTCAAAATCCAATGAGGCATAACAAGTACTATGTGTTTTTCTTTAATGGTTTTTGTGTGCGAGGCACAGAGGTCTGTCCTTCATAATAAGAAGTTAATGAGCTTCAGACAGACACAAGGCCTGTACAAGGTCACTGTTAGTTTCTATTTCTGGCTATTCCCAGCTTGATTGAAGAATGTAGTTGACTGGCAGGAATCCCTATAGGATAGTAAGACAATTAAGTACCCTAGGAACTAAGTTGTAGTTCAGAGCTTAAGCTTTGTAATCATGAGACAGATAACTGTATTGCTGTTCCTGCCAAAAGCAAGGAGACTGCTTCTGAGAGTTCCTCCTTTTTTCTATTATTTTTAAGTGTGTGTGTGTGTGTGTGTGTGTGTGTGTGTGCATGTGTGTGTATGTGTTTATATGTGAGTGCAGATGCCCAAAGAAGCTGAAGGAGGCTATCAAATTCCTGGATCTGGAGTTAAGGTGGTTATGCTGAGAACCACTTCTGCTTTCTATAAGAGTGATAATCAAGCACTGTGTGATCTTTCCAGCCGGGGCTGGAAAGATTTGAAAAAGCATTTGTAAGATCAGAAAATATAATCATGTTTGGGGTTGGCCTGGTTCTGTGTATTCAGATGCTAAATACTGGCCCTCAGGGTTTGGTTGCCACTGAGACAAACGCACTCTCACATATACCAGCCTTTCTTGTGTAAGCCTTGTTCCCCAATTTAAGGTTAACTGGTTAATAAAATAGCTAAAAACCTGTAATTGGGCTGAAGATAAGTAGGTGGAGCTTAGATTTCCAGGCTTGGAATCTCAGATGGGACCAGGAGGTGGGAGAGAGAAGGAGGAGAGGAAGCCGGAGAGAAGGGTCATCGTGGGGCAGTAGAGAGCATGAGCATGTGGCCAGGAGGGCTGGCCTGATGGAACAGAAGCAGCCCAGGCAGGAACAATTATGGCAAGTAATTTGGTGTGTGTAGCTGGGAAATAGCAAAATAGTTTAAAGGGTTGATACCTGCCTGATTATGGTGCTTTAAAGCTTATTTAAGTCTAAAAGGTCTCTGTCTTAATTATTGGTGAAGTACCTGGGGTAGAAAAGCCCTCTAGAGTCTAATAATTATTCCCACAACATAAGCCCCAAACTGTTCTTAACCTGCTCCAATAAAGAAATGTGATCTGGATTGGCCATGATCATTTGGGAACAGATTAGCTTTACATTAACCAAGTCAGCAGGAATGCCTATGGAGCACTTCCCAAGAACTGAGGAAAACCCACCCTGGTTCTTCTGTGCCTTCTGTGTCTTCCATAGTGGCAGCCCCTTTGCCTCTGTTCCTTGCCTCTCAGTCCCCTCTTCAGTAGATGGTATATTATTTACTCTCTGCTGCGCTGTGAGAAAATGCCTGATAGAAACAACTAAAGCAAAGAACGGTTTATTTGCGACCATGTTCTTGGAGGAATTTCAGTCCATCCCTGTCAGAAAGGCATGAAAATGGAGAAGCTCTGTCCATAGCAGCAGGAGGGTGACGCCAGAGCAGCTTGTATGCTGATGAATCAAGTACAGAAAGAACTAGACATCACAGGCACCCCCTTCCAGCGGCCTTCAAAGCCAGCCCTAATCTATCTGCGTACCACAGATAGGCCCCACTCCCCAAAGAACTCACAACCTCCTCTAGCAGGGCCACTAGCTGCAGACCAAGTGTTCAAACACGAGCCCATGAAAGGGAGAATTTCCTACTCAAACCACACCATATGCTACGGCTCTCCTTTCACTGAGCTATGTAGGGGAGGAGGCCAAAGACTTCTCCTTTGTTCTCTCTACCTTAATAAGTATTGGGATCATATGGTTTAACATTAAAACCAGGCTTATTATTTTTGAGACAGGGTCTCTCTCTGTAGTCCGAGGTGGCCTGGAACTTGCTGGATAGATGGGGTCAGCCTCAAGTCTCACAGAGGTCCACCTGCCTCTGCCATCTGAGCATTGGGATTAAAGTCATGCACCATCACACCAGGCTTTTTTTTTTTTTTTATTGGAAACCAGAATACCATTATTAACTGTTAGGAATAAAACCCAATGGTGCCTGGGTTCAGCTAGGGTCCAGCTGCAGATGAACGGAAAACACTAGGTTTTCTCTAACTCATTCCCACCAAATTCTGCCAAGCTATGCAACCACCTCCAAACTAGGAGTTTACAGTAGAAAATGACTAACAGCTAAAATCTCTCCAAGGTCATGTGTCCGATAAGTTTTAAGGTAAGCAGGATGTAAAATGTATAGGTGAACACATGGACCACTCGTGATTCTTGCTGAGAAAAAGACAAATACAAGAGACAGAGGAAAGATATAACCTAGACAACCCATAAGACTATACCTTCCTGGTTATTCACAAAAAGAAGGAAAGGTTGTGTGTTGGGGTTTATACACTGTTCTCTGATCCCAATCAGTGCTTCGAGGCTGACACCTGAATTTGCAAGGCCATAAGATAAATGGCCTTGATTTCACTATCCTAAGTCTCCAGTGCTTTTATTGTGAAAGAGGGGAGCTCTTGTTATGTAGTGAAGGCAATTTTTTCCAATAATTATGCAGAGAGACAGTAACTTACTTCAAGGGTGAGCAAAAAAGTGTGGAAGTTTGATCATTTGTTGGGATTATCTACAGTGACAGTACATTAAAAACAAAGAAAATACCGTTATGTAGAATACCCCTGAGCCTCTGCCTATTTACTGACTGACCTCTTTAAGTTCCTGTTCTAACCACTGAACCACACCAATAATCGATCTTCACCTCTTGGATGTAGTAGCCACAGCCCTAAGTCCAATAGCTGCTGAAGGGCCGGGGGGGGGGGGGGGGGGGGGTGTCAACATTCGCCATTGCACAATTACTCTGGTAAACAATTAAGCTTCTTTGCGGAGATTTACAAAGAAAAACCACAGCGTACACTTGTTACCACAGGGAGCTCCCCACACACCCCACGCCTCATCTCCGTGCTCTGTGAATCTTACTGTAGCCTCAATCTGAGTTAAGTGAAGGAAGAGCTCTGGCTGCGCTCCCTCCAAGCTGGAGGGCTGAATAGGACATCTGAGGTGGGTTCTCTAGGCACGCTGACCAGAGCCCTGGAGACAGGCCCTGCCAGGAGGGTCTAGCATGTGGACTCGGTTTCACTGTTTGACAGCTTTCTTGGGTCATTACAGTGAAAGTCTGCAATGAAAGGGAACGACCTTTGTCAGACCGGGGGTGGGGGTGGGGGAGAAGCTATTCAAATTCAAACCTTACAGACATAATAACCCTGCCTCTGTTACTACTGTGCTACCCTTTCTAAAGATCGGCCCTGTCTCTCACAGAGGAGGCTTCACAGAGCGAAGTATTCAACTGACACTGTATGTTACCCGGATTGCGTCAAGTTCTTGGTTTTACCTTTGGTCATTTTAGCTGAGTTACTTGAAAGACAAATTATTCTGGCTTTGTTTACTCGCTTTAAAGCCAGTAAGTTTTCATTCCCTCTGTTCAAGATGTTTAACACCAATGCAGCAAATTTGCACCACATTTTTCTTAATCTTCCCTTCCTGGGATCTGCTGTCCACACCAGGACACTAGACTATATGAGAAGGTACTTGTGAAAATCATACTGGGACAAGAAACATAAAATATCAGAAAATTGCACATATAATCATTGCACAGCTCTTTCTAGGGTCTTTTGGCATTGACCACAGGCTGCTCAAAGTCCTTTTTTCAATGAGCATTCACTGACCAGAGTGAAGGAGCACATGACCAGACATGGAAACTGACTTCAATTTGAATAGCTACGTTGTCAAAGTAGCAGACCTTAACAACAGCTTTTTTTTCTGACGTTACTCTAAAAGCCTGTTTCCAGACATTTCCTTTGCTTATTCATCTTCCTGATTTCTTAGCAGTCATAGTTCTTTGTGTTGGATCATTCTTGATGAACTGTTGGGCAACCTGGGTTTCCAGTCAGTCCGTATTTACTAGGCAGGATAGTGTTTTCTAAAGACCTGATATGGAATCACCTGGTTCAGTGGTATTTAATACGATGAACCAGAAAGGTAGCACAACAGACTCCTTCAGTTATGTTTTGATATTATTATTATTGTTGTTGTTGTTGTTGTTGTTATATACTTAGATATACTTAGATGAGCTTCAGACTTCAGATTATACTAAGCATTAACTGTGTATGACTACATGGTACTCATTTTAAATAGGTATTTTAGTCAAGGCAAAGTTTTTTCTGTAATTTTCAGTGTTGACTATGTAATTTAGAGATAAGCCTTTTTTAAAAAAATGCTAAGAATAAAAAACAGTTCTGGTGTGTGTAAAAGACTCTAAGAGTACTAATGAAATGTCAAGTTTGACAAGAACAATGACTCACGCTTTGAAGGGAAAAGGAAGCAGGACATTACTAGCTCTAAGATAGAATTTTGCCTCATCAGTAAGTTAAGAATTACTTTAGGTGAGCTACAAAACATCAACCAGATCCGTTATTCTCTGTCTACAGACACACAGTATGTAAATATCTGAATAATTATATCTAACCCAAAGTTAGAAAATGATAGTTCAGCTGCAGATGCAATTTCATTTGGCAGAGGGCTTGCCTAGCATGCTGGAAGTGCTGGGTTCAAGTAACACCTGCCTGTCATCCCAGCTCTTGGGATGTGGAATCAGGAAGATCAGAGGTTCAAGGTCATTCTTCCTTGCACAGTGAGTCAAAGCTAGTCTCCAGGCCCTCCTCTCACCCATAGGCTTATTAAGTCTAAAGGGAGTTGGCTTTTGTTTTTGTTTTCCTGGTAAAGAGGACTGTTTACAGGCAGAAGAGATGCCGGGCTTAATCCACACCTTGCCGGGAAGTTCCTGCAAGTATAATTAAGAAATCATTTTGTTATATCTGGAAGGCTTGTTTGTGTGTTTGTTTGTTTGTTTGTTTATGAGACTGTGTTTCACTCTGTAAACCAGACTGGCCTCAAGCTCATGTCCATCCCCCTGCTTCAGTCTTCTGAGTGCTGGGATCACAGGGCTGAGCCACCATGCCTAGCTCACGTGGCCTGAAAAGGAACATGGCAAAGTATGTTGGGACAAAGAACCACCATGTGGACATTGTCAATTTCAGCATTGGCATTGGTGGCTCACTTATTTTTTTAAGTGATTGATTGATTGACTTAGTGTTCTTTGGACATGTAGAAATTGCTTCCCTCCTTCTACCGTGGACTCTGAGGGTAAAGTTCAGGTCATCAGGGCCATCTTTCTGGCCCACGCCTTCATTCTTGATACAGATTCGACCTGTAATACCCTGAGTTGAATTTTAGGCCACTCTGACAACTACGGAAATCTTTATGGTCTGCAAGAAGCTACACATTTCCTGTGTGACCGCAAGAGGTTTTGCTTTGTGAAGAATGAGTGTGTGTGACCCTTGCCCCAAATGTTACGCTCTGGAAAATTAAGTAATATCTTCATATTACTACATTGAAATGTCCTTGACCATTGCTTAAATCACCCATCTTAGTGCCTTCCGTTTGAGACAGCAAATATTCCCCCAGAAAAATATATGTTCACAAAGGTGATATGGGAAAGACAGCTTTAAAAGCAGGTCATCCTCCAGCCACAGCGTGACTTAGAGGTAGGCACAGTTCACCTACTACGTGTGCTTGGCTGGGGGCATGTGGCCCTTGGACTTGGTTATCGAAAATGGAAGTAGCGCTTGCAATATCAGGGAAGGGGGTTGGAGAGATGGCTCGGCAGGTAAGAGCACTTGTAGTTCTTGTAGGAGATCTGAATTTGGTTCCCGAGTAGCAGCTCACAACCATCTGTAACTCCAGTTCTAATGGCTCTGATTCCCTCTTCTGACCAGCAGGTATGCACTTGGTATGCAGAAATACATGTAGGCAAACACTCACATGCATAAATGAAATAAATCTTAAAAAATAAATAAAATCAAGAAGGCCTAGGTTTGCCCTTTGAAAGTCATTTTTATTGAATCTCTCAAAGGTACTTTAAATAATACTTATCAAATAAAACTATAATTTGTGTTCCTTTATTTAGAATCCAGTTTCCCCAGTGGACAAATCTGGGCTTTGATCTTTGCCTGTGAATCACTCAACACAGGCCTCAGCATGTTCGTGCTTATGAGGAATGACTGAGCTGGATTCTGGAATGAATTTCCCCAAGGCTTCTTTAATTGCCTGTGCTTTAATGCATGATACCTTTAAATCCTTTTATCAATTTGATCAATTCCTTTTAAATTTGAATGAGCTTCTGCTCTTCCTTATAAACTCTGATAACGCTACTGACTCAGAGGCATGGGACCTGCACTTTGAGTGGATTTTGCAGTCGTGGTGGCTTGAATCAAGCCAACCCAGACACCCCGACCCAGGTCTCTACGTGACTGAAGATGCTCCTGACTAACAGAAAGTCTGACCTAGATTCTTGCCTAGAACAGAGCGACCTCTGGAACCTCCCACAGGGACCCTCCTTCTGAGCCTCTGAGCTGTGATTCCATGGCCAGCGGATTTCACAGAGAAGGGATGCCTTTCATCTCTGAGGTTAACCTAGACTTTTACCATCTTACTTTCTATTCCCATATCTTTAGGTCGGAATTGTTTTAATTGTTAATATTCCCTAGCTTAGGTTGGGTTTCAAGCCAAGGACACTACTGCAAGAGAAGCAAGAATAAAAAATCAATCCTGTATCGATTGCCTGTGAAAATGGCTATGAATAACTTCAGTTATTTCTTCATAGTTTAAGGACCATTGTTCTGTCTCCCCCACCCCCTTTACGGATCTCTGAGTTTTTATAATGAAAATGTTAAGTTTGAGTCAAGTGCCTTAGGAAAAATAACATCTATTCAAGTTTGTAAATATCTATATGTATGCTTAAATAAAGTCTTTCAACATTGACCTAAGTAGTTTTAGTTTCCTCTTTATATATTTAAGAGTTATTTCTATTATTTTTAATTATGTGTAAGTGTGTGTGTGTGTGTGTATGTGTGTATGTGAGTGTTTGTGTTTGTGTGTGTGCCTATATGTTGGTTATGTACATGTGAGTACAGATGCCTCTGAGGCCAGGGTGTCAGAACTGGAATTAAAAGTGGTTGTGAGAGCCGGGTGCAGTGGCCCACGCCTGTAATCCTAGCACGTTGGGAGGGAGAGGGTGGAGGATCTCTGTGAGTTGGAGGCCAGCCTGGTCTACAAAGCGAGTCCAGGACAGCCAGGACTCACAGAGAAACCTTGTCTCGAAAAACAAAACAAAACAAAACAAAACAAAACAAAACAAAACAGAAAAAGGGGTTGTGAGATGGCTGATGTGAGTGCTGGGAACTGTACTCAAGCCCTCAATGCTTTTAACTTCCGAACATCTCTCCAGCTGTGCACCCTTCCACCCCTGACTTTTTTTTTAACAAGAGGAATGTCATTTTCTTGGTCACACTACTAATACAGTAGTCATCTTTGCTCTGATCAGTTTCCTTGTGCACAACATATTTATTCCATTTCTTTATATCAGAGACATATTGTCCATGTGATAATGTGTTTATTTTAGACCTGATAGCTCCTTCAGATAGATGGGGGAAAGCAGCATGAAAGGTAGCATTGAGCTGACTGTTCACATTTAAGTGCTTTAGACTTCAGAGAAATCATAGAGCACTGTGTCATGCTTTAAGCACTCCAAGACACAAGGAAATGTATTCATTAGTTATTGGAATACAGGATTAGATCAGGAGGGTCAGCCTGACATGCTCAGTAGTTTCCTGGAGATTCTGCAGCTGGGGAGCATCCTTCTGGGGCCCCAAAATGAGCCTATTCTGGGACATTAATTCTCACTCCACCTTTAGGAAGGTGGATGCTGGAAAGAACTAGAATCTTGCTGTCATTTTTGATACAGAATCATTTGGTTGCAAGCCGCAGAAATGACCTCAGCTAATTTAAATGAATGAAATACACACTAGAGAAATAGGAATAGTCTCAGAAGACAGGAAGCACCGAAGACCCAGACTTTGGAAAGAACATGAGCTAAAACAGTGTTGGCCGCTGACGTGTGCCTGGAAGCCTGCACTTAGCAGTGTTAACATCAGCTAGTTATCACGTCTTCCCTTAGTTTAAGTATTGCAATTCTGAGTAAGTGCAATTGATCTAGTTAGGGTCCCGGGCCTTGCGGGTGGGGACACTTGGATGTGTTGGTTATAACACTATGTTCATGGTGGATGGAGATGAGTCTCAGAGAAAATAGCTGTTCCCGTAAGAGCAGGAAAGCGAAACAACAACCACGAAAACGCACATATTCACCCAAAAGGTGACATTTTCTCATCCTAGCTTTCCAAGGCTGTGTCATCCATTGTCCCCAGTAGCCTTCTCCCTTACTAGCAGTCACAATATGGGCTTGCCTCCTAGAAAGGACGTACATACCTAGTTCAGCTTTACCCTCGCTCAGCTTCGATGAAACTGTGCATCCTGGAACTCTTAGCTTTGGTCTGCCTAGTGCCTTATGGTTCAAGCACAACTCTTAAGACACAGTTTGATTCTCTTCTTTTCCAGTAAACAGAAGTCCTGAACTGCTTCTAGCTATGCCCCATCCCACCAAGAGGCCTGAATGCTCTCCTGAATACCCAGTGCTTGGCACTTTGCCCCGCTATCGAACTTCCCTGAGCTGTCTGGCACAATGGCTTCCATACTTCTCAGTCCTATCCTTCTTCTATGAGAATATTTTTATTTTCCTCATGGGTCCAGCTAAGGACAACTGATTGTCTGCCAGATCTCTCTCTCTCTCTCTCTCTCTCTCTCTCTCTCTCTCTGTGTGTGTGTGTGTGTGTCTTTCTCATACGTTCAGCTCTTTATACAGTTCTGGCTCATTCACTATTACTTCTATTTAATGAATCTTTTACACTGTGTTTTAGTCAATATTGAGGCATTAGAAAACCCGAACAAGAGTATACATAAGATTTAAGGAAACATGAAATAATCAAAGGCCCTGGCCAGTGCCAGACTTACAGGCAGGCACAGGCACACCAGGCTTTTTACATGTGTGCTGGGGGTTCAAACTCAGGTCCTCATGCTCGCTTCGCAGTTGCTCTTATGCATCGGGCCCTCGCCCCACCTGGCCATCTGATATTTTTAGAGCACACGCTCTGAGCTGAACCTGGAGCTTATCCGGTGACTAGGCTGGCCAGCCGGTGACCTTCAAGGATCTGCCTGTCCCTGGAGCCACCCCTGTCAGGACTGTATGACCTCACTACAGATCCAGCTTTGAATTTTAGGTTTTGTTTTGTTGAGATTACAGAACAATTACATCACTTCCCCCTTTCCTCCCTCTGAACCTTCTCATATACCTCTATTTGTTCTCTTTCAAAGTCCTGACCTCTTTTTGTCATCAGTTGCTGCTACATTCATGTATATGTATATCCTTACACATTCATAAACATGTAAAACAGCCTGCTCAGTCTGTGTGTTTCTTACATGTATGTTTTCAGGGATGGTCATTTGGTATTGGATAACCAGTCAGTGTGCTCTTCCCAGGGGAAGACTATCTCTCTGGCGCTTGGCATTCCTTCGTTGCCTGTAGTTCATTCTGCGGGGTTGAGGCCTCCTTAGGCTTTCCCATGTCCATGTTAGATGTTTATTGTTGTTGTTCAGCTCATGTTTGTGTAGTCATGTTGGTAAGACTTTATGAGTGAAGCTTCTGACAATCCTAGGGGACACAATCTTACAGCAAACTCCTTGATACCCTGGTTTTTACAATCTGTTTACTCCCTCTTCCACAGTGTTCCATGAACTGTTTTGTAGATGTATCCATTGGGAATGGACTCCACAGCTCTGCATTTTGATCGGCTGTGGTTTTCTGTAATGGTCTCCATGTATTGCAAAGAGAAGTTTACTTAATGAGGGGTGAGGACTACATTTATCTATAGGTATAATGACAACTATTTAGAACGTTTTTACAAATCATCCTGGTTTAGTAAAGTGGCAGTTGTAGCTTCTTTAAGATACATGTTATTAAGATGTTTAAGATACCTAGCTCTGGATAAGTTTCTGGTATCAAGTGTAAGTTCCCTTTTCCTGAGCAGATCTTAATTCCAACTAGAAGGCTGTTGGTTATGGACAAGGTATGTGTGCCACTAATCATCCTTAGGGCTGTCATGCCATGCTGGTTGTTGTTATGGTTTGTAGCGGTCATAGCTGGGTAGGACTGTGGTTGTCTCTCTTCTCTGGAAGCTTGCATAGTGCCTTCTGGTGTCACAAAATCTAGTTCTTAGGGAGGAGACATTCAAATCAGTTCCAGCTCAGGGACATCTGGATCTTGAGTCTGAAGTGCATGGTATCTTCACCATTAGAGATTTAACCTTTCACCTCTGGAGGGCAACCAAAGCAATAACAATAACCTATAATGTTTTGGGAGTTTGACCAACAACTCAAAAGAGGGCTTCTCATGCTTGGTGTTGAGGTTTTTGTTAAGTGGTCTTTGGACCTTAGTGGGAAGACTGTCAGGCCAGATGGGAACTTTTAACGTAAACTATATATATATATATATATATACATATATATATACACACATATATATATATATATATGTATATATATATACATATATATATACACACACATATATATATATATATATGTGTGTGTATATATGTGTGTGTGTGTGTGTGTGTGTGTGTGTATTGATACACAGACTCATTTGTACTATAGGCGTTTTTATTTTATTACATTAATTATAATTTATTCACTTTGTATCCCAGCTGTAGCCCCTTCCCTCATTCCCTCCCAATTCAACCATCACTCCCTCTTCTCCACCCATGCCCCTCCCCTAGTCCACTGATAGGGGATGTCTTCCTCCCCTTCCTTCTGATCCTAGTCTATCAGGTCTCATCAGGAGTGGCTGCTTTGTCTTCCTCTGTGGTCTGGTAAGACTGCTCCCTGCTCAGGGGGAGGTGATCAAAGAGCCAGCCACTGAGTTCATGTCAGAGACAGTCCCTGTTCCCCTTACTAGGAGATCCACTTGGACACTGAGCTGCCATGGGCTATATCTGTGCAGGGGTTCTAAGTTATCTCTATGCATGGTCCTTGGTAGGAAAATCAGTCTCAGAAAAGATACCTGGGCCCAGATTTTTTTGGTTCTGCTGCTCTCTTTGTGGAGCTCTTGTCTCCTTCAGGTCTTTCTATCTCCCACTTCTTTCATAAGATTCCCTGAACTCTGCCCAAAGTTTGGCTATGAGCCTCAGCATCTGCTTTAATACCCTGCTGGGTAGAGTCTTTCAGAGGCCCTCTGTGTTAGGCTCCTGTCCTGTTCCTTATTTTCTACCTCTTCTGATGTCCATCCTGTTTGCCTTTCTGAGTGAGGATTGATCATCTTACCCAGGGTCCTCCTTGTTTAGCTTCTTTAGGTGTACAGATTTTAGTATGATTATCCTATATTATATGTCTAGTATCCACTTATAAGTGAGTATATACCATGTGTGTCTTTCTGCTTCTGGGATACCTAACTCAGAATGATCTTTTCTAGATCCCACCATTTGCCTGCAAATTTCATTATTTCTTTGTTTTTAATTGTTGAGTAGTATTACATAGTGTAAATGTAGCACAATTTCTGATCCATTCCTCAGTTGAAGGGCATCTGGGTTGTTTCCAGGTTCTGACTATTACGAATAAAGCTGCTACGAACATGGTTGAGCAAATATCCTTGTTGTATTTTATTTTATTTTATTTTTTAGGTAGATAGTTAGTAGTATGATTCCTTATGACATTTTTGGGAATTTCTTATTGTTATTTTACTCTCTTCTTTCCTTCTTTGCATTTATCTCCTGGCCCCCAACTAACCTCCTTCCATTTTTCCCATTTCCCTCATCAGATCATTTGTACCCTGCTATTCTCCTCTCCTATTGCCCCTGCCCAGGTAATGGTCCTTTTTTATACCTTCCTTGTTTCTTCAATTATTCCAGAAGATGTACTCACATCAGAAGATTCAGGACTACGAGCCTCAGATGAAAGAGAACATGTGATATTTGTCTTTCTGGGTCTGGGTTATCTGACTCAATGTGATTTTTTTTCTAGTTGTATCCATTTACTTGCAAATTCATGATTTCATTTTTATTTACTACTTAATAGTATTCCATAGTGTGTGTGTGTGTATATATATATATATATATTTATATTTACATTTATATTTATATATATATTTATAATATATTCATCATTCATTTGTTAGTTGAAGACATTTAGGTTGTTGCATTCCCTAGCTTGTAAAAAGAGCAGTAATGAACATGGCTGGGCAAACATCTGTGGAGTAGGATGTCAAGTCTTTTGGGCTTGTGCCAAGGAGTGATAAAGCTGAGTTACATGGCAGATTTTTTTTTTTTTACTTTTTGAGATTTCTCCACACTGATTTCTAGATTGACTGGAGCATCTTGCAATCTCACCAGCAATGGATGAAGGCTCCCCTTTCCCCATACTCCCACAAGCATTTGTTTTCGGTTGTTTTGTTGAGCATTGCTGTTCTGAGGATCATAAGATGAATCTCAAAGTTATTTTGATTTGCATTTCCCTAGTTGTTAAGGACAATGAACATTTTCTGAGATATTTCTTAGCCGTATTTTCTTTCTTCTTTTAAAGACTCTCTGTCTAGATCTCAGTCACATTCTTTGAATGGGCCGTTTGTTTGTTCGCTTGTTTTTTGACTCTGTTTGTTCGTTTTCTATACATTCTGGATTATTAGCTCTCTGTCAGGTGTGTGGTTGGCAATGATTCTCTCTTACCCATGGAGCCCAGGCTTGTATAGGGGTGCTGGGGCTTCCAGTTCTGGTTCCTTGCCTGCACACTTCACTGACTGCACCTTTCCAGCTTCATCACTGTCTTTTTTAAAAATTTATTCTTTATTAATTACACTTTATTCACTTCTTTCCCCCCTGTGGTTCCCTCCCTCCTCCCCTACCTCCCCTTTCTGCATGCATGCTCCTCCCCATGTCCACTGATAGGGGAGGTCCTCCTCTCCTTCCTTCTGATCTTAGTCTATCAGATCTCATCAGGCGTGGCTGCATTGTTTTCTTCTGTGGCCTGGTAATGTTGCTTCCCCCTCAGGGGGAGGTAATTAAAGAACAGGCCAATCAGTTCATGTCAGAGGCAGTCCCTGTTCCTATTACAATGGAACCCACTTGGATACTGAACTGCCATGGACTACATCTGTGCAGGGGTCTTAGGTTATCTCCATTCATAGTCCTTGGTTGGAATAGCAGTCTCAGGAAAGACCCCTGTGCTCAGATTTTTTGGTTCTGTTGCTCTCCTTGTGGAGTTCCTGTCTTCTCCAGATCTTACTGTTTCCCACTTCTTTCCTAAGATTCCCTGCACTCTGCCCAAAGGTTGCCCATAAGTCTCAGCATCTGCATTGATAGTCTGCAGGGCAGATCATCACTGCCTTAAAGTAACACTTGGCCTGAATGGGAAGAGTGGGTCCAGAGACACTGTGTTGGG
The DNA here is from genome assembly GCF_907164565.1 of Psammomys obesus. NCBI lineage: Eukaryota > Metazoa > Chordata > Mammalia > Rodentia > Muridae > Psammomys > Psammomys obesus. The sequence goes on from NW_026596040.1 coordinate 15,328,244, forward strand.
ATCTCGGCTCTACTATGTGATCTTGGATAGGTGTTTCTTTGCAGCTAAAATAATTTACACTTAACTTAGTTGATGTCAGCATTTCGTTGCTTCGGTAACTGTACTTCCTTTATGTGACATCTGTTAGCCAGTGTCCCCAGCACCTGCTCCTCATTCTCAGGTTCTGCATGTTCCATTAAAAGATAGAACATCCCACACCTGTAATCCCAGCACTTGGGGAGGCAGAGGCAGGTGGATCTCTGTGATTTCTGGGCTAGCCTGGTCTCTAAAGCAAGTCCAGGACATCCAAGGCTACACAGAGAAACCCTGACTTGGGTGGGGGAGGGGGGAAGGTAGAATGTCTATAATACATAAAGAGGTCCTTAAATCTTAAGTTGAATTGGTCTTTTATTTATTCAAAAAATTTATTACATTTAAATTTATTTAGTGTGTGTGTGTGTGTGTGTGTGTGTGTTTTCACACACAGGAAGAAATGAGCATTCCATAGATGGCAAGGAAAGATCTTATAACAGGCAGTGGTCCTTCTATCAAGTGGGCCCTTGGGATCAAACTTGGGTTGTAAGCCTTGGTGGCAGGTGCCTTTATCTCTTGAGTCAACTTGCTAGCCCTATTCTTCTATTTTTGTTTTACTTTTTTTTTTTGAGACAGCTTCTCATGTAGTCAAGGCTGACTTTGAACTCACTGTTTAACTCCTGATCCTTCTACCTCTGACCTCCCAAGTGCTGGTAATACAGGTGTACCCACCATGCCTGGCTCCAAAATTGATCTTAAGAGCTGAGTCCGGCAGGTACCCAGGCATCCTGACTATACATGAGGAAGATAATACATTGTATCCACACTCCAAAATTACATGGTCTCGTATGGAGCCCAAGGTATCATATACAATTAGTCATCTGTACTTTGACTTTAAACACTGCTCTCGTTTAATCTTCTTTCTAGTCTTTACATGTTCACTCCTGCCAAGTCAGTTATCTCATTTTTGGATCAGTGGTACCCAAAGTACTTGCCTCAGTTGAATAATTTACTATGTTAGATTTTTTAGTACTTGTCCAAAATACCTTCCTTTACAGAGCTCCTTAAATGTAATGTTCTTTCTTCTTACCTTTCCATTCTCAGCACTTTGGCCAGCACATAGTGGGTGCTTAATAAATGTTTATTTTGTAGACCGTGTAGAGACAAGATTTAGCCTACCTAGGATTTCTTAACAGACTTTGATCTAATAATAGCATTTAAGGATGACCTATCTGAAAGATTAATGCATTGATATTTTTGAACAAGCATAAACCAATAATCAAACTTAAACACACAACTCATGGAAAGATCACACGATGTCAGATTGCCTTTCCATGTAAAATTTAAATTTCTTAGCCGGTGTTTGAATTCTTGTCTAGTACAGAATTCTGTCATTTTCCGGTCTCTGAATTTGACACTGTTTCAGGCTGTCCTTGTCTGTTGGCAAGTAGGCTAGGAGAATGCCTCAAATTCAGCCTAACCTACTATACTAAGCAGGACCTCCAAATAAGGCCCTTACATCTGCACCCTACACACATCCCAAGTCTCCACCCCCAGTGTGCTGCCTTGATACACATGAGGACTGTTCCGTGAGTGTTAGCAGATGGAATCACACTCACATAAGTTAACTCCTTTCAGACTAAATGGATGTGTCCATGGGGGATTGCCACCCACATCTCCAATTCTCTGGCTTTAATCATAACCGTTTTTCTTTCTTAAAAGAAATCCCATTTGGTTGACAACAGAAATGACTCAGAATTTCAACAACTGTGACACTGTCTTGCAAAGATCACCGAGTCTTTTAAAATCCGATTTAGAACAAAGTCTATGATATGCAGAATGTTCCTTTCAATCAGCAGAAAACCAGCAGAATTTAACACATCAAATTCTAAGGAGGACACGGTAAGTACTGTAGCAGCCCTGTTGTGGGGCTTGCTTCCACAATGGCTGAGTGACTCAGAACAGCATTTCTCCGTGTGGGTGGTGGCTGCACACAAGAGGCTTGTGTGCAGAGAGCTAAGCGACAAACACATTTGTGGTCACAAAGCAGGGATGACGTAAAGCTTATGAGCATGAAACAATCACAAGTAGACTGTGTATACATTTAGGCAAGAATCAGCAGTGTAGGTCTCACTGTCTAATTCAGCTTTCACTACCTCCCTCTCATCAGCTGGAGCTAGATCTGGCCAATCACAGCCCGGCAGTGTATTTTACCTTTTTCCTTGCGCAACTGGGGTCTACCCAACACCATTAGCTCCATCATTTGTTAAGATGAGTTGATTAATTTTGATTGAGCATGCTAATTAGGGTAGACAAAGTGGAGGGGGGGGGCGTTGATTGCCTGACTTCAATACGTTGATAGCTGGACGTTGGTTAGCCTCAGAAGGAGGAAGTGGCCAAGTAAAGGAAGAGACTTCGGTGGCTAGCTTTAGGGAGTGGGGAAAGGGCAAGGCCTGCCAGGGCCATGTTTGCCATGCGTGCTCTGGCCTGCTAGAGCCCCTGCAGACTGTACCTAGGTTATGTTAATACTGACTATAATAAATACGGAAATAAAATAATTTCTCCATAAACTGGCAATGTAGTGAATACCAGATGAATTTCAGCCATGTTTTTCCCTTTTTCATAAAATTGCAATAACTGATGGCTTTTTTTTCTATATATACAATTATAAATAGTCTTCTGAGATTCAAAATCAGTCTAAAAGTACAACGCAATGTCTATCTACGTAAATGTAATATAGATCTAAAAAAAAAAAACAAAACAAAAAAAAAAACAAAACACAACCCTGCCAATCTTCCATAACCCAGAAGGTTCTTTTCGTTGTTGTTTTGGTTAGGTTTTTCAAGATTTCTAGTTGAATATCTGCTGCTGTTCGTATTTTTTCTGCTCTAAAGAGTTCTATTTTTAAAGCCCCAAACACAGCTGCCGTTAAAGCATTTTCTTATGATAGTAACACTCATAGTAAATATCACTCGAAATTCGGTTGTATCAACTCGGGTGACAGGCTGACTGGGTCCAACAACACTGACCAATACTCTTAAAAGGCAAAGAGATCACCATACCAACCAGCAGTATATTCCGTTATTGTTACAACGCAACTTAGCACATTGATTAGAGTCATTTCCCATGCTGTAGCATCCCTTGCGGTACTGAATTGGGTTAACCCTGAGCGTAATTAAAAGATTGTGAGGGTACCAATGAAGATCCTAAACTTGCCAACAATGTGTGACTGGGCTGCTTTCAAAAAAAAAAAAAAAAACCAAACCCAGAACGAGTCCCCTATCATTCTAGAGGATCTATCTAAGCTAAAGGATCCAAGAATCTCAAATGATAAATTCTGGCCCATTTAAATGAAACTTCGATGAGGAAGTTTCAATAAACAATAACTGGTTTGATCCTCACAGGCAGAAACTGGGCAATAATGACCACATGGATAGGAAAAATATCCATGCCCTTAAGGAACTAAGTTGTCTGTTCTGTAAATGCTGGTTAAAAAGGAAAGGAGGCAGGTGGAGCACTTACGATAACAGACACACACTACTGCTCAATGCTGCCCTCATTCACTCTGTAGCTCATTCAGGTGAAGGTGTCTAGGGTGGGAGAGGTGGCTCAGTAGTTAAGAGCACTCGCGTTCTTATAAAGTACCCTGGTTCAACTCCTAACACCAACAGATTGGCTTGCAACCGTCTGTAATTCCACTTCCAAGGGATCTGATACCTTTTCTGACTTCTGTTGGAGCCCGAACATATGTGATGCACATATACTCTGGAACCGCCTCACACAAAATAAATGAATAAATATTAAAAAAAAAAATAAGTGAGGGTGTCTCATTTAATTTATGGATGCTGAATAATAACATGATCAATGAGTGACAAATAACTCACACTGACTTCTTTTTAAATCAGTTGGTTTGGATAGTATTATTATTTCCTAAATTTTCACAAATTTTCCAAGATCTCCATAAGAAAATGTTACATAAAGCTGAGTTTTGGTGAGCTGGCCAGCAGCTAGTACAAAGAAAACAACTTTTCTTGCCATTAGCTTTTTTTTTCCCCCCTCTTGGCTTGTTTGTGCTGTGTCAGCTTCAGGTCAATTCCAATGATGTATGATTCTGTCTTCTTCTTCATCTTCATATTAAGTTCTTGTTCATCTATGCTGAATTCAAGTAATTTAAGAGCTCTGGGGATTGAATGAGTCCTCAAGTTTCTATGATTAAGAGTGAAGGTCATTCCCTATCTGGAAAGATGGTATGGATCTATTTTTCTTGTTCCTTCCCACTAAGCACAGCTATGATCCCTTAAAATGATCTGAAGGACAATTAAAGGAGAACTATGAAATGGGATGAGAAGAAGACATGGTAGTTTGGGACCTCGAGAATACAGAAAACTTATCACAGAGGCCTGAACTGATAATACACTCTCTCCAGAGAAAGGCCCATGGCGGGCTGTTTATACATTCTCACACAACAGTGTTAATGCCGTCTAAGTTGACCTAAGTTGACTAGCAAAGGAAAACAGCCCAGATGGCTTAGCCATTAAAGGCTAGGCTCACAACCAAAAATGTAAGAAAGCAGCCCCAGCAGCTTTGTGTCTTTCTCTGGAGTACACTGATAGCTCTATGAGGGTCTAACAAGCACCAGTAAAAGGACTGAATTGGGAACTGCCCCTGCAAATCAGTGGCCGAAAAGGCCATCTCACCCCATCGGATCTGAGCCTCTCTTTGTCTGTTAGAAATACCCAGATGGCCAGGCAGAGCTCTCTCCGGAGAGACTTGGGCGTGGTCAGGGAAGCTCATTTGTTTCTACCAGACAGAGACTCTCCGTACCCACCCAGAGACACTGGAGTGATAAGGAAGTGGAGCAATAGAGAGAGACCAATAGTGTGACTTTCAAACTGAATTAAAACTAATTCTATACAATCTCTTCATATAGAAGAAGGAACTTCCTAATTTATTTTATAAAGGCTAAGAACAATGCTATAGTGTAAACAACAACAAACAGACAGGACAAGAATTATAGATAGATGCAACAGTTTTGGAAAACAGATAAGCAAATTCCCAAAACAGTGCATCTAAAATGTATGCTACAAGGTGGCATTTATTATATAGGCAAGGAAAGCTGGTTAAATATTTTCTGAAATAGTCGATTTTATCCATGGCTAGAGAGATGGCTTAGTGGTCAGAAGCACTGGCTGCTCTTGCAGAGGACAAGAGTTCAGTTCTCAACACACACATGGTGGCTCACAATCATTTATAACTCCAGTTTCAGGGTACCCCCATGCCCTGCTCTGACTTTCAAGGGCATCAGCCATGCAGCTAGTATACAGACATATATGAAGACAAAACACTCACACATATAAAAATAAAAGCAAACAAATCTTTATGATGCCAGTCTTATCTACGTTATCAACAAATCAAAGAAAGAAAAATCTTTTGCTTGAATGATGGTGTCCTGTGCTGTACAGAAGCTTTTCTGAAACGCCATGAAGCCTCACTTATTAATTATTGGTCTTAATGCCTGTGCTACTGATATTCCAATGAAGTGAAGCCTATTCTTTTGTTTCTTTTCTATCAGATTCAGGGGACTGGGCCTTATGTTGAGGTCTTTGGTCCATCTGGAGTTGAGTTTCATGCAGGGTGATAGATAGAGATCTACTTATGTTCTTCTATACGCTGCCATCCAGTTTGACTAACACTATTTGTTGAAGCTGCTGTGTTTTTTCCAGTGTGTGTTTTTGGCTTATTTGTACAAAGCAAAGAAAGAAAGAAAAGAAAGCAAAGAAAGAGAAAGAAGGAAGGAAGGGAGGGAGAAAGGAAGGAAGGAAGGAAGGAAGGAAGGAAGGAAAGAAAGAAGAAAGAGAGAAAGAAAAAGAGAGAGAAGGAAGGGAAGGAGGGAGGAAGGAAGGAAGGAAGGAAAGAAAGAAAGAAAAAAGAAGAAAGAAAGGAAAAGAAAGGTGTCTGTGCATGGAGTTGTGTTTGGGTTTTCAGTTTTATGCCATTCATCAGCAAGTCTGTTTTTATGTCAATACTATGCTGTTTTTATTACTATATCTCAGTAACACAGCTTGAAATCTGAGATATTGATGCCTCCATCAGATCTTTTATTATTCAGGATAGTTTTAGCTATCCTGGGATGTGTGTGTGTGTGTGTGTGTGTGTGTGTGTGTGTGTGTGTGTTTCTTAGTGAAGGTGAAGATTATTTTTTCAAGTTCTGTGCGGAATTGCTTTGTAATTTTGATGTGGATTACACCAATTCTTTAGATTACTTTTCGTAGGATGGTCATTTTCACTATACTAGTCCTACTGATCCATGAGCATGGGAGATCTTTCCATCTTCTGATGTCTTACTCAATTTTTTTCTTCAGTGTCTTAAAGGTTATATAAGTCTTTCACTTGCTTGGTGTTGCATGACAGGTTTTTTTCTGAGATTAAAACATTCCATCCTGTAGGGACGCTCTTATGAGAAAGAAGGTAAAAGCCGTGCAGTGGTACACAGCTGTAATCCCAGCACTCAGGAGCACAGAGGCAGGTGGATCTCTGTGAGTTTGAGGTCAGCTTGGTCTACAAAGTGAGGACAGCCAAGGCTACACAAGGAAACCCTGTTTCTAAAACGAAAGAGAGAGAGAGAGAGAGAGAGAGAGAGAGAGAGAGAGAGAGAGAGAAAGCCTTGGGGAGTCTCTGAAACTGACCAGATTCCCTAGGCCCGCCCTGCCAGAGTAAACAATGAAAGGTCAGACAGAAGGAAGCTGACAGGCAAAGAAGGCTCAGAATGGTTTAGACCAGTTTGGGCCCCTGGAAAGGACAATCTCCAACCCGTTAAGCTGCCTGCAGGCTGGGCAGTGTTCCAGAGTCTCTGCTTTATGAGCTGTCACCATGCTGGGGTGGGCTTTGGTGATGCAGTTCCCTTTGTGTCCTTTCTGCTCCTGTAATGAACCCCTCACTCATATTCCTGTAACTAACCCTAATAAAACTCACTGGTTTACCAAATTGGACTTTGCAGTTATCTGTGCTTTGGTCTGTTGTAGCATCCCTGTCTGGGGTGAGTAGACATGAGAGCTGCATCTCCCCAGGAAAAGTTTTCTCTCACAACACTTGGCTAGAGTCGTCTCAAGATATATATGTATATAATATATATGTATGTGAATATATGTATAATATATGTGTGTATATATTATTATATATGTTATATATTTTTGAGACTATTGTGAAAGGTATTGTTTCCCTCATGGGAACAATTTTACACAGCATTGAGACAGGCATTTCTTCAACAGCAATGACAATACTAAAGTCTGTTAGCATTTAGCTCACTGTCGGTTCAGAAATTAACAATCAAATAACAATCAAATCAAAGTCTAAGTGAATCAGAGACACACCTTAATACAATGGGAACGAAGATCACCTTTACACGATACAGAAAGCCATTGAAAAGAACTCTTAAACATTGTGATATAGAAGACAAGTACAGGAGATCCAGGGGATACAAACTGGAAGAGAAGTCAAAGTGTTGATATGAGAGAATACATAAGTGACACCTGAGATTCTACTAAAGAATTCCTACGGCTGATAAACACCTTCAGCAAAGTGCCTGGATACAAAATTAACTCAAAAAAGTCAGTAGTCCTCTTTTATACAAGCAACAAAAAGGTGAGAAAGAAATTAGGAAAACAACACCCTTCACAATAGCAACAAATAATATAAAACATCTTGATGTAACTGTAACAAAGCAAGTGAAAGACCTGTATGACAAGAACTTCAAGTCTTTGAAGAAAGAAATTTAAGATTTTAAAAGATGGAAAGATCTCCCATGCTTATGGATCAGTAGGATTAACATAGTTGAAATGGCCATCCTGCCAAAAGCCATGTACAGATTCAATGCAATTTCCATCAAAATTCCAACACAATTCTTTACAGAACTGGAAAAAGCAACAGTTAACTTCATATGGAAAAATAAAAGACCCAGGATAGCCAAAACCATTCTGTACAATAAAAGAACTTCTGATGGTATCAACATTCCTGATTTCAAGCTATACTACAGAGCAATAGTAATAAAAACTGCATGGTACTGGAACAGAAACAGACAGGTTGATCAATGGAACTGAATTGAAGATCAGAATTAAAGTACTCCTATGGGCACTTTATTTTTGACAAAGAAGCCAAAGCTGTATGATAGAAGAAAAAAAAAGCATCTTCAACAAATGGTGCTGGTTTAACTGGATGCCTGCATGTAGAAAAATGCAAATAAACGTGTATTTATTACCCTGCATAAAACTCAAGTCTAAGTGAATCAAAGACCTTGACATAAAACCAGAGACTCTAAATCTATTACAAGACAAAGTGTGAAAAAGTCTAGAACTGATTGGTATAAGAGACAACTTCCTGAACAGAACACCAACAGCACAGGCTCTGAGAAGCTTCTGTAAGTCAAAAGACACTGTCAATAGAGCAAAATGGCAGCCTACAGACTGGGAAAAGATGTTCACCAACCCTACATCAGACAGATGGCTAATATCTAAAATATACAAAGAACTTAAGAAATTAAACATTCAACAAATCAAATAATCCAATTAAAAAATACAGTACAGAGCTAAACTGAGAATTCACAACAGAGGAATCTTGAATTGCTGAGAAGCACTTAAAGAAGTGCTCAATGTCCTTATCCATTGGAGAAATGACTCTAAGATTCCATCTTACGCCAGTCAGAATAGCTAAGATCAAAAACTCAAGTGACAACACATTCTAGCAAGAATGTGGAGAAAGGGGAACCCTCCTCCATTGCTGGTGGGAGTACAAACTTGTACAACCATTCTTGAAATCAATCTGGTACTTTCTCAGAAGCTTAGGAATTATTCTACCTCAAGACCCAACTATACTACTCCTGGGCATATACTCAAAAGATGCTCCACCATACAAGAAGGTTATTTGCTCAGCTATGTTCATAATGGCTTTATTTGTAATAGCCAGAATCTGGAAACAACCTAGATGTCCCTCAACTGAAGAATGGATAAAAAAATTGTGGTACATTTACACAATGGAATACTACTCAACTATTAAAAACAAAGAAATAATGAAATTAGCAGGCAAATGGATAGAACTAGAAAAGATCATTCTTCCTGGTGGAATTTTCCCTTGATGAGTATGAAGTACCTTCCCCATCTCTTTTTATTAACTTTGGTTGAAAGTCTATTTTATTAGATATTAGAAAGGCAACTCCTGCTTGCTTCTTGGGTCCATTTGCTTGGAAAACTCTCTTCTAGCCCTTTACTCTCAGATAATGTCTATCTTTGTGACTTAGGTGTGTTTCTTGTATACAATAGATTGTTGGGTCTTGTTTTTACATCCATTCTGTTAGTCTGTGTCTTTTTATTGGAGAATTGAGTCCATTGACGTTGAGAGAGATTAATGACCAGGCTGTTAGATCCTTTGATTTTGATGTTGGCTGTGGTAGTGTGTTTGTGTGCTTGACTACTTTTTGTTTTGCTGTAGTGAGGTTATTTATTTCCTGTGTTTTCCTGAGAGTATTTAGTTTTCTTGGGTCCTTCTAGTATCTTCTGTAACTCTGGATTTGTGTGTGGGTATTGTTGAAATTTGTTTTTGTCATTGAATATCTTATTTTCTCCATCTATGAGGACTGAGAGTTTTGCTGGGTATAGTACCCTGAGCTGACATCTGTGTTCTTTTAGGGTCTGCATGATATCCATCCAGACTTTTGTAGTCTCTGTTGAGAAGTCAGGAGTGATTCTGATGGGTTTGCCATTATATGTTACTTGGCCTTTTTCCCTTGCAGCTTTTAGTATTTTTTTCTTTGTTCTGTATACTTACTGTTTTGATTATTATGTGGCGGGGGGATTTTCTTTTCTGGTCTTATTTATTAGGTGTTCTGTAGGCCTCTTGATGCTTATAATCCTCTCCTTTAAGTTGGGGATATTTTCTTCTATGATTTTGTTGAAAATATTTTCTGGGCCTTGGAGAAGGGAATCTTCTTTATCCTCTATTCCTATTATTCTTAGGCTTTTGTCTTTTCATGTTCCTTGGATTTCTTGGATGGTTTGTGTCAGGAATTTTTTAGACTTATTATTTTCTTTAACGGATACATTGATTTCTTCCATTGTATCGTCCACACCTAAGATTCTTTCTTCCATCTCTTATATATAGTCTGTTGGTTATGTTTTCCTCTGTAGTTCCTATTTTCTTTCCTAAGTTCTTCCTTTCGATGTTTCCTTCAGTTTGTGCTTTCTTTAATTTTTCCAATTCTATCTTCAGATCTTGAACCATTTTGTTGATTTCCTTCACCTGTGTGACTGTATTTTTTTGTTTTTCCTTCAATTCCTTCACCTGTTTGATCAAACATATCTCTCTTTTATTTCTTTCAGTGATTGAATCATTTCCTCTCTGAAAGCTACAAACTGTTTGGCTGCATCTTCCTGTATTTCTTTATTGATGGCCATAATCTGTTTGACTTTATCTTCCTCTAATTCTTTATGTATTTTATTTATTTCCTTAACCTCTTCATAAGCATAGATGTAAGGTCATCTTCTTGAATTTCACTTATGTTAGGGTGTCCAGGGCTACTTGCCCCTGGATAACTGGGTTCTGGGGATGCCATATTGCTTTGCCTTTTGTTGGTTGTACTTTTACCCTGGCCTCTATTCATCTGGCTGTCTCAGGTGTTGACTGTTAATTTCTGGTGCCTGCTAGAGTCCTTGGGTGGGGAGAATCCCCTTAGCCAGATTCTGAAGGAGGTCTCCTCAGCTTTTTGGATATGGTCAACTGAATGGTGGTGTTTCTCAGGAATTGTCACAGTTCACCTCAGGCATATGGACCTGTGTGGTAACTGTGGTATTCAGGAAGGCTCTCCTCTCATCAGGAGAAGTCCTGGAGATAGCTGCCTTGCTGCTGGATTTCTTGCTCTAAATTTAGTGAGCTGCTGCTACTGCTGTGCTGCTGGTCAGTGTCCTCCCTGCACCGCCATCTTGGATCCCATCCTGGAAAAAATTATCCTAGGTGAGGTAATCCAGACCCAGAAAGACACACATGGTATGTACTCAGTTACAAGCAGATATTAGACTTACAGTACAGGATAACCATACTACAATCCACAGACCCAAAGAAGCTAAGTAACAAGGAGGGCCCAAGGGAGGGTGCTAGAATGTCACTCAGAATGGGAAATTGAAGAGACAGCAGAAGTGGGTGAAGAGAGGGAACTGGACAGGAGATGGAATGGGGAGAGAAACAAGGGTGGGGATCAGATGTGGGGGGAACAAGGGTGGGAGGTGAGAGGGCTGGGAACATGACGGGAAACTGAGGGGGGACATCTCTTTGTCAAGCTGGAGGCCTGCAGCAGGGTAGGCTGCTGGGAGTTGTGACTCTAGCTGAGACTCCTAAGGGGTGGGGCATGAAGACTGAAGTGACCACCTCCTAGCCAGGTAGGACTAGTGGAAGGAGGGGAACAACAACACACCCACAAAACCTTTGATGCAATAATTACCCTGCCTACAAGAAGTTCAGGGGTAAAGAGGGAACGTCCAACCGATAATTGACCAATCAGGAGACCCACCCCACGGTGGAGACCCCATCCCTGACACTATTAATGATGCTCTGCTCTGCTTGCAGACAGGAGCCTAACATGACTGGAGGCTCTAACCAGCAACAGAATGGGATTTGCTGCCAAGCATGGGTCAGAGTTCCAGGGGTCCTGTGGAAGTGTTGGGGAAAAGGTAGAAGGACTGGAAGGGACAGGAACCTCACAAGAAGACCAACAAAGACAGTTAACCCAGTCCCATGGGGGCTTACAGAGACAGAAACATCAACTAAAGAGCATGCATGGTCTGCACCTAGCCTGCCTGCACATATGTGGCCCATGGGCAGCTTGATCTTCATATGGGGAGTCTGATGAGTGAAGGGGGATGTTTCTAACATGGACTCTGTTACCTGCTTTTGGATTACTTCCTCCTGGCAGCACTACCTAGCCTGGCCTCAGGGCATGAGGATATGCTCAGTCCTGATGTGACTTGATGTACTGGGGAGCATTGATAGGGGGAGAGGGACTGCCCTTTTCTGGGGGGAAAGAGAGAGGGAAATGGGGAAGAAGGGGAAGCCGGGCTGGGAAAAGAGGAGGGAGGGGGCACCCTTGGGATATAAAGTAAATAAAATGAAATTTTAAAAAATTGTGATATGGATGCTGAAGTGTAGCTCTCCTCAACTGATGGCTTCTGGAGGATATGCAGGTGGGGAAGGACTAAGTTTTCTTTAAGGGGCTGGCCACCAGGAGTTTGACCGTGCTCTGGTGAGAATACGTGCAGCACAAATTGGCCTTTTTTTCCTTTTCTTTTCTTTCTGTTTTTTTTTTTTTTTCAAGGGGAGGGCATAAGTGTGAGGGGGATGAATCTAGCAGGACTGGAAAGTGAATATGATTGGGGCTCATCATATAAAATTCCCAAATAATCAATAAAAATATAAAGAGAAAAAAAAGGAAAACAAAAACTCAAGTTCACATAAAAACCTATATGGAGACGTCCACAGCAGCCTTAGGATAGTTGAAACTTGGAAACAATATCTCAGTGATTAAAGTAGTGAATACATACATAGCATGTAATAGCCAACTATGAAAAGGAATGGGCTACTGGTGCACGCAACAGCTCATGAATTGCCAAGAAATTATGCTGAGAAACAAACTGACAATCCCTTAGGGCCAAACTAGGGGATTTCATTTATATTCACATTTTGTAAGTGGAGACCAGGGGCAGAGCCAAACTGAGGTAGTGTTGGAGAGGAATAGTATACAAAGGAGCCTTCTGTGCTGTTTGCTATAGTTGCCTGCAAATATATAATTATCACAAAATCCATTTTAAATACATTTAAACACAGTCTTTAGAAGCTGAATGACATATCTGTGAGTAGCATTTTCGTGTGTTTTTTTTTTTGTATAAATTCAAGATAATCCAAATATTTAAAACATGAAATGAAGACATATCATATTCAAGGAAAGGATCATTTTAAATAATAGTATAATTTATGAGGAAAGTACAGCCTAATGACATGGCTCTTTTCTACTTTTTGTATGGAACCAACTCGTGATGTAAATAACTGGTACTTGAAGTCCTCTGTGCCACCTTTACCTTCCTTAGATAATAATTAAGGTTATTGTAAGAAATAGTCCAAGGTGTGTAAAGCAGTAACTTGCCCGAAGTTCCTTCAGGAGCTTCGTTATCAACAAATCTCAAATATGACCTGTTTTGTTTGAGGTAGGGTCTCTCTACATACCCCTGGCTGTCCTAGAACTCACTATGTGGACCAGGCTGTCCTTGAACTCACAGAGATCTGACTGCCTCTGCTGCCTATGTGCTGGGAGTAAAGGCATGTGCCGCCACAACTGGCACTCAAACACAACTTTTTAACATGGTGCTTTATAAGACACTGTGATTGTTGTCAACTTGATGAGTGTAGAATCATGGACAAGTCTCTGGACATGAGTACAAAAGATTATATTGATTATATTGAGGAAAGAAGACCTGCCCACTATGGGGGTGACCAGTTCCTGGGCTGGGATCACGGGGGATATTAGCTGAGCACAAGCATGTATTACCCCCAGCTTCTTGACTGTGGATGCAATGCTGCCTTTTTCAGCTCCTGACACTGATTTCCCCAGGATAGACAGTACCCTGGAAATGTGAGACAGAATAAGTTCTTCTTTCCTTCCATCCTTCTTTCCTTCTTTCCTTCTTTCCTTCTTTCCTTCTTTCCTTCCTTCCTTCCTTCCTTCCTTCCTTCCTTCCTTCCTTCCTTCCATCTTTCTGTTTTTTAAAGACAGGGTCTCACTAGTATTATTCTTGGTGTGTGAGTACCTCTCCATTTCTGTCCCCTTCACTTTATCCCCCGTGTGTGTGTGTGTGTGTGTGTGTGTGTGTGTGTGCGAGCGCGCGCGTGTGCACCATAGCATGTTTGTGACATCAGAAGGCAATTCTGTGCTCTGTTTCTCCTTTCACTTTTAAAATGTGTTCTGGGAAGCAAACATAAGATGTTAGGCTTGCTTCATTGGATAGCCAAAATCTTTTCCTGCTGAACCATCTCTGAGAACCAACCCTTTCTTCAGCCTGTTTGTTTATTATTTTTTTTTCCTTTTGGGATTGTAAATTGATTACAACATTTTCCCTTTCCTTTCCCCCTCAAAACAGTCCTCTCCCATACATCCATCCCAGTGTCCTTTAAATGAACCCTTCCTTCTTAAATTGTGTCTGTGGCAGCATTTTATCTCAGCAGCAGATTCATATCTATGACAGACACCTTGTCTCTTTCCTCTTAGTGTGATGGAAAGATAGCTAAGACAGGATGCTGTGAAATATCAACTTAGTTAACATTTTTGTTTGTTTGTTTCTAGGAGAATAAAGGTACCTGAGAGAAAAAATTGCCCCAATAGTGTGTCAAATGGTAGATTAATATGAATTTTTGCCATTACTTAATGTGCTTTTCTTTGGGTAGTTCTGGGGATCAGGTTTTACTCATCTCTGGTCAAAGAAACTTATTTGAGGATTTAAGTCTGTGATGGGGGAGGTTTGGGGTGGTAGAAAGATCCTAAACCTGCAACAATTAAGTAATATTTGAGAGTGCCGTGGAGACCCGAAATTACATACCTAATGACATACCATTTGGAAACAACTCTGAATCAGCCAGCACTTGCTCAGCATTTCTACCTCCAGAGTCAACAGATAGCTGTTCTGTCCTCAGCAACGTGTATACAATGAGCAGTGGGCATGATGCCAATACAGTCTTGCTACAGTCAGCATCTAGACATAACGCCAACCATTAAATAAAAAATTGCCAGCCCACGGGAGGCAAGACAAATGCAGGGGACTACTTAGCATCCGACATGGGGAGAGCTTCATTACTTTACACTTGGAAAGTGTATGCGAATTTTGGAGGGTTTGCGTTTGCTACAATTTCATAGGCATTGCAAATTGCATCTCTGTTTGACCTTTAGCACCTTTTTTTATGAGTCCTTCAAATTGTGCTCCACAGCTTTTGAACTCTTGAGTTAATTAGATTAGAATGAAATAGTTACCCCATCATCAGAGAACAATTTGACTAATAAGAAAAATAAAAGGACCCTATTTTCAGGATTTCTGCTCTGAAAAAAAAAAAACACATTATATACAGTAAGGGACATTTTCTTATCCCATAAAAAAGTAGAGGGAAGAAAATTAATCTTGATGATCACCAATTTTGAGAAACTTTTTCCTGGAACTTTTGTTAACACCCAGAAATAATGATACATGGTCCTAATGCAGGTTGAACAAGTGGTGTGCTAGAGTTAAAAAACGAGAACTTCTGCAAGATGATTAATGTTCCATTAGTAACTTAAATATCAGCCATTGTAGGAATATAACATTATTAAATATGAAAATTCTACAAATCACATCTCTGTGCTTCTTCCATCCTAGACCCAGTGGTTGTTAATATTTACCACCATCCCCCTGTACATTGGTCAGCCTTTCATCGCTATGACATAACACCTGGCAGAGATTAAAAGGGGCAAAGGTTTCTGCAAACTCCCTAATTTCATAGGCAGGCTGGACCCATTTGTTTTTGGCTTGAGATGATGCAGAATATCATGGCAGCAGGACCATGCCTTGCAGAGGCTGTTCACATGAAGGCAGCCAGGAAGAAGACAAAGAGCCAGAAGGAGGCTGCATAAGGAAAGACCCTGTGGCTCCTTCCTCCTATCATGTTCCACTGTTCATAGTTTCTTCCACTTATCAATATAGTCCGTTCAACTGTGAATCCATCAATGGATTGACCTTTGACTGGATCAGAGATCCTGTGACTCACTCTCTTTTTTTTTTTTATTAATTACACTTTATTCATTTTGTATCCCCCCATAAGCCCCTCCCTCCTCCCCTCCTGATCCCACCCTCCCTTCCCTTTCTGCATGCATGCCTCTCCCCAAGTCCACTGATAGGGGAGGTTCTCCTCTTCTTTCTGATCTTAGTCTATCAGTTCTCATCAAAAGTGGCTGCATTGTCCTCTACCGTGGCCTGGTAAGGCTGCTCCCCCCTCAGGGGGAGGTGATCAAAGAGCAGGCCAATCAGATTATGTCAGAGGCAGTTCCTCTTCCCATTACTATGTAACCCACTTGGACACTGAACTGCCATGGGCTACATCTGTGCAGGAGTTCTAGGTTATCTCCACGAATAGTCCTTGGTTGGAGTATGAGTCTCTGGGAAGTTCCCTGTGTTCAAATTATCTTGTTCTGTTGCTCTGCTTGTGGAGTTCCCGTCCCCTCCAGCTCTTATTATTTCCCACTTCTTACATAAAATCTGTACATCTAAACAAACTAAGCAAAAGAGAGGACCCTAACTAAAATGTTCAATCCCCATCCTGAAAGGTAAAGAGGATGGACATCAGAAGAAAAAGAAAATAGGAAACAACCTCGGAACCTGCTACAGAGGGCCTCTGAAAGCCAGAAGAAAACAGGAAACAACCTTGAAACCTGCCACAGAGGGCCTCTGAAAGCTTCTGCAGTATAGACTGTCAAAGCAGATGCTGAGCCTGATGGCCAACTGATGGGCAGAATGAATGGAATTTTATGTAAGAAGTGGGAAATAATAACACTCTCTTCTTAAGACCCCACCTCCTCAGACTGCATTGGGGTTCAAGCCTTGTTCTGAAAATCTATCTTAATGTTGTGTAGACACTGCTCCCTGATTGTCCCCTTGTATGTCAAGAAAGCAGCTTACAACCAGTCGCTGAGCAGGGGAGAAAATAGGACTGGCCTTCCTGCCAGCCAGTGGAGGAAGAGTTAGAGGAGGAAGTAGGGGATTCAGCCACTGAGAGGTCCGAGTGACATCAGAAAAGGAGCTGGAACAGAAAAGCACAAGTATCTCAGGAATGTATGCCGGGAGGAAACCAGGCTAGTTTAGAGGCTTAAGAATAAAATAACTGCAACGAAGTTGCATGCTTAAGTGCGGTGTTAAAAAGAAGGAAAAATAGGAATATCAAAGAAAAAAACTAAGCACTGTGTTGAGGGGGCTGAAGTTAAGAACAGCTGCAGCTCTTCTAGAGTACCTGAACTCAGTGCCCAGCACTCTCATGACAGCTCACAACTACCTGTAACTCCAGTTCCAGAAGATTCAATGCCCTCAACTGGCATTTTCCAGCATTGGGCATACACAAGGTGCATAGACATACACGTAGGCAAAGCATGAATATATATATATATATATATATATA
>NW_026596040.1:15345575-15360008 GCF_907164565.1 Psammomys obesus
AAAGAAAACATTAATAATTCATATATAGATTACAATATATCTGAGTATACATATGTATAGATATATATATATATTAAAATAATAAAAATACGTCTTAAAAAAAAACTGTGGGAACTAAAAGCAATGCAATTTGAGAGAGAGTATGAATATTATTGATTCAGCCTGAAAGAAAAGTTTTTATCTCAAGTAAGTCTTTAGTTTTCTATGAGCCAGTGCTCAATCAGTAATTGCTAGTCTAAGTATTTTGAATGAAAAGGTTTTTTATATGTAAAAATACAAAATTTGGAGGATGAGATGAGGAAAATTGATGTAGAAGTTAATAAGTAGCTGCAAGAATTGCCATTGTTTCTAAATTTGAAGACATAGAATCCTCCATCCAAAGGTCACCTTAGCAATTCACATCCTTCTAGACACTTGGGTGTGGTTTGCATGGCAGGAAAGTGAGTGAAGAGATAGGGAAGAAAGCGTTCTCTGCATTTATTTCCAGTAAGGGAGGTTTTTGTGATTCTTGATGGAAGATTTGAACCCAAGCATGATCTGGGAATCGACCCAGATTTTCGAAGTGGAATTATAGAGGAGGTAATCTCCAACACTTAGGTCAGACACAGTGCCCAATGTAGGATTCCAGCGGCTCCCAGCAACTCTCTGCAGCCATTCACTGTAATCCAGTCTGAGAGCCCACAGAGCTCTTCAGGATGGGTGCCAAAGTGACAAACCTGGGAATATATAATTAGTAAAAACCTTTGAAATTGAAGGTTAAAAACATCATGAGATCAATAAAATTTTACTCTGGAAATGTGGGTCCAGGAGACCTTTGAAGGTTAATGTGGTTGAATTGCTTACATATGGGCAACATGGAATATACGTCATTAAATATGCGGGTTTGTGGGTATGTGGTATGTGTATGTGTGTGTTGGGTGATGGTGGTGGATGGATAGCAGACAAAAGAAAGGTAACACTAAACAACTATTTGTGTCTGTAGCATACAATAAATATGCAGTAATTTTATGTGTATAGACTATATATGCAATAATTATACCCACTAAATTCTATAAAATACATGTCATATCAGTGTGCTTTATACGTATCCATTTAGAATGTTGGTAGTTATTGAGCCTGTAGTGACTCCCTTTTGTGACTGTCTCATCCCAAATGAATCTTGGTTCCTGCTAGCTTTGCAGTGTGGTGGTACCCTTTCACCACATTAAAGAATCCTTGGAACATATAATCTACTTGGAGACAGTAGGGATGCATATGGAAACAGCATACCAAGGCCACAACGAGGCAATCATGAAGGAGACAAACACGTTTGAGGCAAGAAGGGAGCAAAAAATGAAAGCTTTGCCTAGACCAAATGTCTATAGCATATCACACCATTTTGAAACACTCTGTGTTTAGGAGCATGGGCTCGGTAACCCACAGTGAATTCATTTTAATCAGATTCCTGAGGCAGGAAACCTGGCAAGGATTTAAATTGGTTCTCATATTTTCATCCCAGTTGTTAGAATCCCCATTGCTCTTATTTACATATAAAGTTTCTGTATCCAACCAGGGAAAGTTTCTAAAGGGGTTAGTCAAGAAATAATTAAGAAGCCGTGGGAATTTTAACACACTTCCAGGTGTGTAGCTTCCTGTCCTGTGCTCTTCTATGTTCCCCAAGCACTGCACAGCATGTGACGCTCAGTCTCCTCACAAGAGAGGTGATGTGACCCTCACTGAAGCTAGCACAACAGAACAAGAAGGATGGGAAGCAGCTTTCTCCTTCTCCACAGCAGAACCAAAAGCTTCCTTTAAAAGGCAGCCTTGATGGATGTCACTGAATTCTCAGGGGAAACAAGCAAACCAACCAACCTCCATGACTTTATCTTCCACGCCGTGGATGGAGAACTGCTTTGGACGCTAGCTAACCTTCATTTAGTCTACCACGATTCTACTGTTTTGAGAAAAAAAAAATGCTATGTCATTCTCTCTCTCATATAGAGTCATACCTTCATAGTAATTAAAATGTATTCTGAATCAAATTCCTCTCAGGACTTCTCTGGTTATGACGCCATGTTGTAGCATTGTCCATCCACTTACTATCAGATCTCCTCACTGGCTGCCCTTTGTAGCTTAAACTCATCAGAGCACTGAAGGGTTCTTTGGTGCAAATCAGATAATAACAAGGCCCTCCTTAAGTGTCCAGTGGCTTTCCTTTACTCTTCCCATTTGTGAGAAGGACTGAGGAAAGTACCTACTTGTTGGTAATTTGAGAAAGAATTAAGGAATTCATTAAGTGTTTCATGGGTGCCAGCATCCAGTAGGCATCTAATTAACGTTTAGGTTTAGGATTGTCATTATTTCTTTGATAAGTAATTAGAATTATTTTATATGTCTTGCTCCTTTTAGTTGCTGGTGGTGATGCACAGTATTGTTAGGGAGAATCAGCACCATTCCCAAACAAATATGCCCCTGTGACCACTTTATTGGAGCAAGATTGAGTGCCCTCGTAGAAAGCATCGTCATCTGCAAAGGGTTGCTCACGCTTGTTTCTTTATAGTTTAAGCTGATATGTGTTTGTTTGCTCTGACTAGAGCACCCCAGAGTGACAGTGCATTTCTCCGGTTTTGGAGCCATCCTTCTTGGACACAGTGTGGCTGCTCTAAAAAGACAGGTGCGTCTCTCTTTACGGTGTCCCTCAGAAAGTCCCACCACGGAATTCAAAAGTGCAACCTCCAGATATATATATCATAGTGAGCAAAAACAAGGAGGGATAAAAGTATAAGAATCAAAGTGTTACCAGAGTTGATGACTAAAATGCATGTCATAAGGTACATGTCATAAGGCTGTATAATTGGCTGCCAACTTCCTAGATTATCAGCATGTGCTTATAAGCAGGTACAGAAGTCAAGGGATTAAAACAAACCAGCTGCTTGGAAGGAGCATAGCTGTTTTAGGTATTGTCACTTGGAAGGTTTGTTTTCTTTCGGTCCTCATTGTGAGGACATGACATCATGTGTGTAGTCAGCGTCACCCTCACACACACTCCTGCAGCTGGTGTGGTGGGATGGAATGACAGTTGTCATCCAAGCCAAGGAAGTTGAGAGCAGCCTGAACTGTACAGCAAGCCCCTGTCTTGGAATAAAACAAAACCAACAGAAGCTTCCCACAGCAACTGCCACAGTGAGTTTCCTAGGATGCTCTCCTCCGTTCTCCTGGCAGTTAGCATGCAGGAGCACAGAGTGATAAAACACATCCGGGCACGCAGTGTGTGTTGAGCAAGAGAGGTGCTCACACAGGTGAGATATGAGAATATGTCTGACTAAATGTAAGTGTATATTTGACACTAGAAATAGAAGGGCAGCATTTTTTTTTTTTAAAGAAAATCCTCCACAACGCTATTTTTTTCCACCAAGTTTTTGGGTAAGTTTAATGTGACAAAGCAGTTTATAGTAATATGCTCAGACCCTTCTCCTGATACCTAATGGCAGAGCCATTAACTCAATAGGCACTATGTTATCAGAGTTTAGCCTAATTAAGACATCTTAGAATAGAGACTATCTAATTTCAACAGTGCAATTTCCTACTGGATCCTCAAGCATGGAAAGGACACTTAGAGTTATAAGCAAGGTAAAGCTGAGGGCTGTTTACTAAAAATAATTAATGGGCTTGCCAGGTGGCTTAGCGGGTGAAGGTGTTTGCCACCAACTCTGAGGAGTTGAGTTTTATCCCTGGGACTCATGTGGTAGAATAAGAGAACTGATTGCTACAAGTTGTCCCCACATGCCCTCATGTGTGTGCATGTGCGCGCACACACACACTCACACTCACACACACACACGCACTCGTGGGGAGATGGCTCGGCAGTCAAAGCGCTCATTGTAAGACAGCAGGTGTGAGGAGCTCTAACCCTCAGAACAGGAGTAAAGTTCTTGGTGGGCACAGCAGCCCCTCTGTGATTCCAACCCTCAGAAGACAGAGAAAGGAAAACCTGGAATAAACTAGCTAGTTATATGATTGGCTGGCTTTGGCTTCGGTTGAGTGACACTGCTTCAAGGAATAATGTAAAAAAAAAATAATAATAATTGTGGAAGACTCTTCCAGACACCAGCCTCAGACCTCCACCACTCATCTGCATGCACACACGTACCCACACAGACGTAAATATGTGTATGAATGTGCATGCACGCCACACACACATACACTTAGAAAAGAAAGCTAGTAAAAAAAAACCCAAGTGATTAATAGTTGAATAAAAATATGGCTAAAAACTTGAATATATAACTAAACCATTATTCTACAAATAATAGTTCTTTGGCTTCAAGAACTTATAATTCTTCATTTTGTATTGATTTTGGTTCTGAGACAGGGTCTTATGATGTAAGCCCTGGCTAGCCTGAAACTCACTATGTAAATCAAGCTAACCTTGACTTGACAGAGATCTGCCTGCCTCTGCCTCCCCTGTGCTAGAATTAAAGGCTTATCCCAAAGGGCAAGATATGACAGTCAGAACAAGAACTAAAACGTTTCTAATTATAACTCATAGTAAGTCTCTGGAGTCCTTGTGAGGGACAAAATCTTGCTGATATTTACTTTCAAATCATAAAAGTTTCTCTTCCGTGTGTCTTTTTACTTGGTTCATCTGTCATGTGTAGCCTTTCAGCTACTCAAATGTAGTTTTGTATAAATCACTAATTTAGCTGGAGTGGGGTGGGAGTGAGGATGGGGTGGGGAGGTGGCACATGCGGGTGATGCAGGAGGAACAGAAGTTCAATTCCTTTTGTTACCTCCTTTCCTTAAGCAAGCTCAGACTGCAAACGTGGATTGTAGCTTGATAGTGTATCCCAGAGTCTCCTTGTTTACCTTTCTTAGCACATCAAGAGAAATGGCGTTGGTATGTCAACATTAGGTTTAGTCACATCTGTACGTAAATTCTTGTTCTGTCACAAGATTTCTTTTAAATTAAGTGTATGTGCGTGTTTCTGTGTGTGGGTCTGTGCAAATGTGTGTATGTGCCCGTAGAGATCAATAGAAGGCATCAGATACTCTAGAGCTAGACTTTTAAGAGGTTGGGGACTACGAAACTTGGGCTATGGGAACTGAACTGACTTCCTTTCGCGCACTCTTCACTGCTGAGCTGTTTCCTCAGCTCTGGCTGTGAGTCCTCCATGAGAAGGGACAGTGATGCCTAGGAACTGGAACAGATATTATTGGGAAAATAGTCGGCATTCTTCAGTAGTTTTTAGTTTCACTGTTTCCCATTTATGACTATAAAAAGCCTCTAGGTAATAGTCAGTAAATTATTCTATTGAACCAGATATGGCAGTAGAGCTTTATCAGCAACTAGGATTAGACTCTGTCCCTTTTAAAGACTGTAAACTCTTTCATTTGACTTGGTGCCTGTGGCAGGTAGAATAACGCCACACCCCAAAGTCCACACCTTTGACCCTAGAAACTGTGAATGTATGTCTTACATTGTAAATGAAACTTTGTAGTAAGATGAAACCAAAGGCTCTGGAGAGATGGCTCTGTGGTTAAGAGCATGTACTTCTCCAGCAGGGGCACAAGCTCATTTCCCAGAACTCATTGGGCAGCTTTCAACTGCCTCTAATTCCAGCGCCGGGGGATCTGATACCCTTCTTTGTCTTACAAGCAACTGCTTTCATGTGCACCTATCTCACGCAGACACACACACATACATATAATTAAAAAGAAAAATAAATCTTATTTATAAAAAGATAAAAATCAAAGATTTTGAGATCAAAGGATTATCCTAGTGAGCCCCACATAATGACAATCATCCGCATAAATAAAAAGTCAGAAGAATGACAATGTGAGGAGATGTGATGCTGGGTCCAGAATTTGGAGTGATGTAGAACTGGCTTTCAAGAGATTCTGGAAACCTCTAAAAGCTGGAAATTGCAACGAATCTTTCCCTAGAGCCGCCAAGAAGAAACATAACCCTGCTAATGACAGGATTTTAGATGAATGAGAACTATTTGGGCACTTCTAACCTCAAAACCTATGAAATACTAAATTTGTATTCTTTGAAGCTATGAGGCTTGGGGTAATTTGAAGCTATAGGAAAGTAATATACTGTTACACTATATTTGGAATCTGAAATATGGGGCTTGCCTCTGAGTGTTTTCAGTGAGCCAAGCTACAAAGCACATGTGAGAGCATCATGATATTCCCACTTCCAGTTCAAATTCAGTTGATCTCTCCTCATTTGTATGCAAAAGCTAACACGACAAATGTATACACCAAATCTGGTTTTATATGTTTGAACTGGAATTGAGAATTGTGCTTCCCCTATCAGTGAAATTTGCTACATGAAACATCACTAGGAAGGAAAGATTTAAAATCCTATCTCACCAAGGAAGAAATACTGAGTGATGCAATAGTTTTAAAGTGAATGTCTCAGTGTTAGTTTTTGCCAGCTTGCCACAAACTGGATTGTTTTAATTTGCATATGACTTGATAAGTTTTAGAATGTTATGCATGCTTCTTCACTCATTCTGTTGAGTAGCCTGTGCTAGAATTTCCATAGTATAAATAATCTTTAAACACTGTGAACATGAAAATTCAAGATGGTATTATCTCTCCCTCCAAATATAAATTCCATAGTAACGGAAAGCAGTAAGTAAATTAGATGAAATCCCAAACAAAGATTTAAAAAAAAATTCCTAAAGTATTTAATGAAATCAAAGAGGATATAAATAATCTTAAAAATGAATTATAAGAGAACACAAATAAACAACTGAGTGAAAACGACTCAAAACAGGAGTTCAATAAAAAGAAAGTTTTATTGAGATAATCAAATTGAAGGTTAGAAATGAAAAGCTCAGTTAATAAAGTAAAAACTCAGTAGAGGACTCACCTATAAAATAGATCAAGTGGAAGTCAGAAGGTCAGGCAGGACTGGGAGACAAAATAGATGCATTAGAATATTCAACACACACACACACACACACACACACAAAAAGAATATCCAACACTAAAAGATAAAATAAAAAGTATGGCCACATGAGATCTATCTATGAAATAGCATTAAAAGACCAAGACTATAAATCATGGGGCTAGACGGAGGCAAGGAATTTAAGGCTAAACACATAAACAACATTCAACAAAATTATACCATCAGAAACCCCAAATCTAGCAAGATTACAGTCCAGACTCATGAGGCATTTAGATCACCAACAGACAAGTCTAGAAAGAAACCTTCTTGATCATACTATAACACTAAAATCATTACCCTCTAAACCTAAAAGAAAAAAAAAAAAACAGGTTGAAAGCAACAAGAGAGACGCTAAGTAACAGGGAGACAAACACTTTCCAACCACAGCACATTTCTCAACCGAAATCGGACAATGTAGGAGAGTGCAATACAATGTATCCCAAGCACTAACATACAATGGTTGCCATCCTGTGTTGCTTGTGTCCATTGACATTGTCTATCTTTATTGCAGAGAGAACTTTTAATGACAAAAACAAACTAAAGGAATTCATGGCCATTTTGTCAGTACTACAGAAGATATTGATGGAACCCTTAAGAAAAAATAAATAAACACATCCCATGATGCTATGGGAAAATCTAAAGTAGGCTAGAAGAGTAGGGAGCAAATGAGAAATAGGAAGATATCAAACATCACAGGGTGGACAAAATGACAGGAATTAGGACACGCCATTCAATGATAACTTTAAGTATTAATGGACTGTATTCCCTAGTCAAACGTTTAACAGATTAGATTAAAAATCAGGATCTATCTCTTTGTTGGCTCTAAAAATGTACTTCACTATCAAAGATAAATGTAGGCTCAGGGTGAAGGGATCAAAAAAGGTTTCCCAAGGAAATGAAACTAGAAAGAAAGAGGTTGGAATGCCTTACAAAACAGACTCCAAAACAAAAATTAGGCAGAAGAGATGAAGGTCACTTCATTCTGAGAATACTGCAATCTTGAATGTAGACATGTTGGACATTTGTGTTTTCAAGTTTATAAAATAAACAGTACTGGAAGTAAAAGACACAGATCAACCCAATGCGAGAATAATGGGTGACTTCTAATAATCCCTTCTTACCAACAGGTAATCTTGACAAGAAATAATCAAAGGAACATATGAGTCACATGACACCATGGATTAAATGAAACTGATAGCCATCTAAAGAATGCTGCATACAAACAGTACAGGGTACCCCTCCTTCTCAGCAGTCTGTTAAAACAAAAAAGTCTCTAAAACAGATCATATAGAACATACAGAACAAATCTTAACAAATACTGGGAAATTAAAATAGTTTCTTATATTCAGTCTCACTGCACTGGAACAAAGCTAGAAATCAATAGCAAGAGAAAGCACAGATTGCACACAGTTCATAGAAATTGAGTAACACGGTATTGAAAAATAAGTGGACACAGAAGAAATAGGGGAGGAAATTCAAAATTTCCTACGAACAAAGATGAAAACACAGCATACCAAAGCCTATTCAGTACTGTGAGGTGGAGCTAAGAGGTATGTTCAGTTACAAGTGTTCACTTAAAAAAAAAATCATAGAAAGACAGGCGTGGGTGCTGGCAATCCAAGCATTTGAAAGATAAAGGCCAGAAGACCAAGAGTTCAAAGTTAGCCTGCATTTCTTGAGGCAAACAATCTCCAAAATTAAATCAAGATGTGATAAACAACTTAAAGGGGTGATTCTTTAAGTTTGTGACACCTCTGGGGATGAAGGACTCTTTCACAGGGGTCACCTGAGACCATTGGAAAACAGATATTTACATTATGATTCACAGCATAGCAAAATTACAGCATAGCAACATTATTTTGTTATGAAGTAATAACAAAAATAATTTTATGGTTGGAGGGTCACCACAACATAAGAAACTATATCAAAAGCATTAGGAATGTTGAGAACCACTGACTTAAGTAACACTATAACAAGGAATAAAATAGAAGAAATAATAATAAACATTTTTCTAGCTAAGAATTTCCAGTCCAAGATGAATCCACTGCCAAATTACACCAGACTTTTAAAGAAGAACTAACACAAATGTTTCTTGAACTGTTCCATAAAATAAAAAGGGAAAGGATGCTACCAAACGCATTTTTCACAGAACCAGTATCATCCTGATATAACAACCAGATAATGATAGAACCATAATAATAAAAGAAAATTATAAGCCAATCTTCCTGATGAACATAGATGCAAAAATTGTCTGTAAGATACTTGCAAATAAAATTTAAGAACACTTCAAAAAGATATTTGCCATAATGGAATTGACTTCGTTCCAGAGATATAGGATGGTTCAACATATGCAAATTAGTAAATGCCGTACATCATATAAATGGATTCAAAGATGACATTATATGATCATCTCGGTACATATAGCCAAAGCTTTTGATAAAATCCAACATGCTTCCATATAAAAGCCTTGAACTGACTAAAAATAAAAAGAATGTATCTCAGGGTAATAAAAGCTATATAACCAACCTGTAGCTAACACCTGGGGAGGAAACCTCAATGCATTTACACTAAAATTAGAAACAAGACAAAGGTTTCCACTTAGTACACTCCTATTCAATACGGTACTGGAGGTCTCAGCTATACCAAAAGACAAAAGAAGGAAATAAAAAGGGTTCAATAGGAAAGGAAGAGGTCAAAGTACCCTTATTTGAAAAATGATATGATTTCATACATGATACCCTAAAGACTCCACCAGAAAACAGATTTGATAAACAATTTCAACAAAACAGAAGTGTATAAAATTTGCTTGCAAAAAATTAGCAGCCATTCTATACATCAAATATGGTGCTAAAGAATTCAGAAAAACAATCACATTTATAATTGCCTCAAAACAAAACCAAAACCAAAAACAAATTACCTTAGAATTAATGTAACCAATGCTGTGAAAGACTGCAATAATGAAAACTTTATCAGCACCACACTCTAAACAACTGAGGTAAGCGGCAAGACATAACGAAAAACTTTCAAACTCTGAAGAAAGCAGTAGAAGATGGAAAGACCTTCTGTGTTTATGGACTGGAAGAATCAATACTATGAAAATGTCTGAAATATTAAAAATGATCTACAGATTCAATGCAATCCCCATCAAATTTCTAATGTCATTATTCACAGAAAAAGAATATCATACAAAGGTACAGGAGATCCCAGACAGCCGGAGCAATCTAATATAAAAGAAATATCGTGGTTATCACCATGCCTCATTTCAAGCCATACTGCAGGGCCACAGGAACAAAACCACCATGCTACTGGCACAAAACATACTCATGGACCAATGGAACAGAATAGAATAGAATACAAGACCAGACATAAAATCACCATAGCTATCGACATCTAATTCTTTCAAAGATGTTAAAATGCAAATTAGAGGAAAGACAGCTTCTACAACAAACAGTGTGGGGAAAACGAAATGTCCACATGAGGAAGAGAGAAACTAGATCCTTATCTCCCACCCTGTACAGGAAGCCAACTTCAAATGGGGCCAAACTTTTAAAGTCAGACCAGACCTGAAATTTGAAAAATGTTAGAGGAGGGAAAAAAGTGTGAAACCACCTTAAGAATTTTGCATAGATATAAGGACTTTCTGAATCAGACTCTAGTTGCTCAAAAAGTAATACTAACAATTGACAGATGTGATTTCGTGAAATTAAAAGGCTTCTGTACATGAAGGGAACAGCCATTACAGAGAAAACCTATAGACTTGAAGAGAAATGTTTGCTGCTACACGTCTGACAGAACACTGATACCTAGTATGTATAAAGATTTGGAAAATCCCAAACATCAAGAAACTATACAACCCAATCAATAAATGTCCCAGTGAAATGAACAGAAATTTCTCAACAGATAAAGTTCAAATGCTCAATAAACATATAGAAAAAGTTCAACCTCACTAGCCAATAGAGAAATGAAAAGTAAAACGGAGATTGCATCTAACCCTAGTCAGTATTCCAGTCATTAAGAAAACAAATAACAAATTCTCAGAGAAGACAGACAAAGGAGAGTATATGGCTGGCGGGAATATAAACAAATGCAGCCACTATGAAAATCTGTGAAGCTGTTTCTCAAAACCTAAAACAAAACAAAAAAAAAAAATCAACAACAAAAAACAGAACTATGGCATGACCTAGCTATGCCATGCCTGGCTATTTTCCTAAAGGGACACAAGTCAACATAGTGTAGACTTGCACATCAATGCTTATTACAGCACTATTCAGAATAGCTAAATTATGGAGTCAGCCTACACATCCACCAACAAAGGAATGGATAGAGAAAATGTGGTATATACATAATGGAATGATTTTCAGCCATAAGGGAGAAAATGATTTATGTCATTTGCAGGAAAATGGATGCAAAGGTAGACAATTATAAGGTGAGTTAAAATAGTCTCAGGAAGACATTTGTGTTTCCTAGATGTCATGTAGGTAGATAAAAACTATATATGTACACGTGACATGAAAGTTGAAGCAAAACTGCCTAGGGGAACAAGGGAATTAATGGGTGGCAAAAGGTGCAAAAGGGGTTGGTGGTGGGTAGGGGGCTATACTGAACGCACAGTATATACCTGTAGGAAAACGACCTTCTGGCACCCAGGAGAATAAAATTTAATAATTTAAGAAGTCATTTTATGTTGGTAAGATCAAATTATTATCATTTCCTTATATCTGTTAATTGTGATCCTAGTTTTTGTTTCTTTGCTCGGTGTTTTATTCTGTCGAGTTTACTAATAACGAACTGTTACTAACACTTAGTCATAGGCAAGTGGGTTTCCTAATGCCTGAAAAAGTATTCTAAAGTCAGATTTTTATTGTGAACTTGACAATGATTTGCAGAATGCTTTGTTCACACCACTGATAAGACTTCCAGTGAAAAACTAGTGTGTAGTCAAAAGACATACAGAAGGAGATCCCGGACCGACTCTTTGGTTTATAGCGCAAATACTCTATATATACTCTATATACTGGATACTCTGAAATGTTTCCTAACAAGAACTGGTTTTATTAGGGGACTTGCAAAAGCCGAATCCAAACAAGCCAACACCTTGCAATCCCATCAGCAAGTGCCCAGACAGTAATAAGAAATTTCCAGCACAGAGCTTGTAATGAGACCGGTTGATTTTCTTATTCTGTTTTCTTTTTTAAAGAACTGTTTTCTGTTATGTTTCTGTGTGTGTCGGGTGGGGTATGTGCGTATGTTAATTCAGGTGCTTGAAGTCTGGAAGAGGGCATTAGATTCCCTTGAGCTGGAGTTATAGGTGACTGTGAAACTCTTGATATGGGTGTTGGGATCCAAACTTAGGTCTTGTGCTGAGCTGACTGACTCTTCAGCTCCAGTTGATACTTCTTTATCAGCTAGACTGTGGGCCAGAAAAGAAGAGCACAAGTAACATAGGGAATAGGATATTGGACTATACTGATGTTCATTATTATAAATAATTGACAAATATACACATATATATTTGAAAGTAACTTCTAGAAAGCAGCAAGTGTTGGCAGTGGGTGGAAATGTATTGTCGGTTAGATCAGGTTACTCAAGCTGGCAGAACACAGAGGTTTTAAATCACAGTCCAAAGGGTTAGGGCCATTATTGGCACGGTTTCAGTTAGAAGCTGAGGTAAATCAGACTATTGACAGAATGCAGCTGTACTGGAGGGCAAAGCTTTGGTAGGGTGTGATCAGCTTTGTCAATTAGTAGAACACAAGCCAGAGTCCAGAGAACATCCCAGGCATGGTTGGCGATTAGAGTGAAGCATGACTGAATTTAAAAGTTCACAGGGCAGTGTCAGAGCAGACAAAGGGATGCCCATGTGTGCTCCTCTCTTCTTAACCCTCCCCTACCTTAGGGCATTCCCACAGCAGGCAGGGCCCTCACTGCTGGGCAAAGAGAAGTGGAGAAAAACCATCCAAAGGAAATCAGAGTGCCTTTAAGAAATGATAGACAGATTGGAGTCAGACAATATCTCATAAATGTTCATATATACATAAGAAAAGCAAGAATAATAAGGCCTGAAGCAAATTCAAATGATGTTTTACCATGGTTTCTTATGGTTTAAGACCATCTATCCAGTTCTGAGTCTTAGAATTTTATAGTAGGGAATATCTTGGGACTTGATATTTTCAACTTCCAATAACTGTTCACGTTGGATTGGAAAGTACAGATTTCTAAGCTCCTTATGGTATCTGATAACAGTGGTCTATTTAGTGCTTACTGTATGGCAGGCAATATGTAAGTATGTTACAGATTTATCTCTATACTTAATCTTTCTATAACTATGCTATAGGTATTACTGGTCCACTTTACAGATCAACTAAGGTCAAAACTACTCAAGTAGATTGTGCCAAGAAGGAATATAGAAGGAATCTCAAGAGTCATAACTCTAATTACAGTTGCAGGAAGGAAGTAGATGGAAGCAAGGGTTCTAACTAAGTATCTTGTATAAATTTTTAACTTTTGCTGAACTCATATTTGTTCAATCAGATACGAAAACAATACCCTAAGAGAAGTAGGTGAGAGGATAAAGAAATATTGAGAATTTGGCAGTGCAAGTTGGTGAAAAGGGGAATGAAGTTAATACCAAGAATATTCGAGTATGACAGAGATTAAAGAAACAGAATTAGACAAAGGGGCTGACTTCCTTGTTTACTGTCCAAAGGGCACATGAAGTTCACCCTGCCTTTGGCACCAGTGTAGGCCTGCCCAGCAGAATGATTTAGCGATGGTGCATGATGATTCTTTTATTGGCCTGAAGCAGCCTTATCCAGTGAAGTATGGTTAAGTCAAAACTGGAGCTACTGAAAAAATTTCCATGCAATTGCATACCTTCTGTGTGCTCGCTGGGAGTTTAGGAAAGGTCATAGTTTTATTTAGGAAAGAAAGCTGAAGAAGTCCAGTGTCATACACAGCAGGCAATGGCAGATGGGTGAGTGGCAGAGTTTAAAGTCTTCACAGCTCAGTCCAGAGCCATCAGGCCGAGCACTGCTTGATTTGTACTGATGGGAACTGATGAGACAGACACCTAGTCTTGCTCAGATTTTGACTCATGAGTCGTTACGGGCTCCTGAGGCCAATGTAGGGAAATATGATTCCGGAATCATAGAAAACAAAGCCGGGTGGTGGGGGTGGAGGTGGAGGGAGGAGGAATGGAGCAGGGATAAATTATTAAGACCATCTAGAGAAGTTAGGATTCATGTATTACCCAGAATTCAAGCGATCCTGGAAACCATTAAGAAAAAAAAGTGACAGTTTTAGCTAACTCTTCCATTTATCACAAAGCAACATTCTCTGAACAGACAATCTTTCTTAAAAGCTGCCAAAATTTAGGTATTCTAATGGGAGGTAAAAGCCAAACTAAATTGCCCAGCAAGAGATGGAGCCACTCATTTTGGCAAGCCTTTGTGTGTGTGTGTGTGTGTGTGTGTGTGTGTGTGTGTGTGTGTGTGTGT
>NW_026596040.1:15360018-15364799 GCF_907164565.1 Psammomys obesus
TGTGTGTGTGTGTGTGTGTGTGTGTGTGTGTGTGTGTGTGTGTGTGTTGTTTACAGATTTTCTTTGCTGAGGTTTTCTTTTAAGCACATACTCTTTTCCTTGAGGCTTTAACATGGTTGTCCAAATGTTACTGTTTTTTATTTACAACATGTCCACCCTTTACCTTATCTTTTATTTATAGATGAACTATTTCTTGCATGAAATGTATTATTTTGAGAAGTGCTTTGGGACTGAATATTGTCTTCCCCAAATTTATGTGCTCCAACTTTGAATCCTAACAAGATAGTATTTGAAGGTGGAGTCCTTGGGAGGTAACCAAATCCAGTCAAAGTCAGGGCTTGGGGACTTGACGATGGGATTAAGATGAGAATGAGAGAGATCACTGTGTGTCCCTGTCTACACAGAAGCAGGCTCATTTGAGGACACAAGGATAGGGCAATAACCCCAAAGCCTAGACAAAAAGCTCTCTCCAGAACTTTTACCTTCCTGACAGTTTGATGTTGGATTTCTCACTTCTAAAAATGTGAGACAGTAAATTCATAATTTTTAAACATTCAACCTGTTGTATTTTGTTGTGATATTTGCCTTGGTCCATTTCCCATTGACAATTATATAGCACATAGTTTGAAGAGTTTATAAAGAAAAGAGATTTTTTCTGCATCTTAGTCAGGATTACTATTGCTGTGCTTAAACACCATGACCAGAAACAATGTTGGGAGGAAAGGGTTTATTGCACTCGCAGTTCTGTGTAACAGTTCATTATCACATGCAGTGTCAAGCTGACATAAAACTAGCCAGCACATTTGGGTTCTGGAGTTTAGGAAGCCTAAGATCAGGTGACTGAATGGTAGGGAGTGGAAGGGCCAACGGGTACAAAAAGGGCAGCGTGAGGAATGGATTTGCTTTATAACAGCTTGCCTTCAAAGTAACTTATCCAGTCCCGGGTGGGGACTCACTCCTGTACATAAGTTAAACAACCATAAATTAAATGTGTCCCACCAGGCTTCACGTTCAACACTTCTGCTGAAAGGAATTAAATGTACCTATCCCTGACTTTTTGGGGGAACCTACCCAAACCGTGGTGCAGCTCAAATCAAGAGAAGCCGTGACACTGGGATTTTATTAAACATATTTGAAGATTGTTGTGATAAGGTAAAGAGTCTCATGCAAGTTTTGCGACTGTTGTATAAACTTGGTGAACCAGTGGGCTTACTGGGCTCACGTATAGAGCATGACTGACCGGTTACTTACAGTTGTGTGGGTGACTGCTCCCCAAGCAGCTGCAGCACCAAGAAAGTGTCACCCCAGCATATATGATAATTTTTCCACCCCCTCTCATCCCTCCATTTAACTTACCAATATATTCTGACACCTACTGAGAACCTGAGAAGGTGTGCAGCTTGGGCAGAATTTCATACAGAAGGAAGGCGTGACTGGAGTCCTAGGTTGAATGTCTACTGACTTTCCCAATTCCTTTCCTCAACAAGGGGACATCAGGGCCAACCATTTAAAAAAAGTTATTCTTTGAGAACTCCATATGTGAACTTTGATCATATCCCTCCTGTTACCTACTTTCTCTTATTCCCCCCACCCCCGATTCCCTCTGGACCCCTTCTTCTTCTCAAAAAGTCCCTTTGCTACTTCCATCTTTTCCTCATAAACCACTAGGGCTTTTTGCAATGAGTACTGCTTGGAATATGGGCAACTTGCTATTGCTATCCCATCAAAGGGGAGTGAAAAATGACTCCCCTTTCCTCAGTGGCCGTAACCCCTTTGCCAGGGATGGGGCCTCATGAGCCCCTCCCCCATCTGTGATGGAATGTTTATAGGCTCCATCATGGGCAGGTCCTGTACAAATAACCCAACTGCTCTGGGGTTATGAATGTAATGACCACGCTATTCCAGAGCATGGAGTTTCCCAGCATTGTTCCTTATGCACCAGCTCTTACATTATTCATGTTCCTTCTGTGGTATTTCCTAAGCCTTGGACATGGTATAGAAGTGTGTAAGTGTGTGTGTGTGTGTGTGTGTGTGTGTGTGTGTGATACAGATGTTCCATTTATGGTAAGCAGTTAACAATCACTTATTCTCAGCACGTTCACCAGTCACCAGTCTGCATTGACCCCTCCTTACTGAAAAAGAAGCTTCTCTGACCAAGATTGATAGTTGTACATCTATGGGCATAAACATAAACACTTAGAGGGCCTTTGATGTCACCAACCAATGGGCTTTTGACCAGGTACCCAGTGCCCAGCCTGAATGCCCTCCTGCAAAGAAGGCCTTAAATCTGAAAAGAAAGTCAGTACTTATTCCCATCACAGCCATGCCACTATTGGATCAGTGAGCACATCATGCCCGGAAGTCAGTATTGTGGTATTCAGAGTCCACCACTGGGGATGACTGGCAAGGGTTTTCTCAGCAGCTTGCAGAGCACTTCCTGGCTCAGGGAAAGGCAGTCAGAAGGCAGGAAGCTTTCTGGTCGGTACCAATATTTCTACGTGTCCTGCAATCCAAGTATATAGTATCCTTAGCAATAACATCTTACCTTACAGTCCTGTAATGTAATCCAAAGCAATGGAAATAGGCTGTGTTGTTTTGGGGATTTCTGGAGCCTCCGTGCTCCGCACTCATAGTGAGGAATCACACAAACTGGCTCAATCTTGTGGATTGCTTGCACATAAATGCAGTTCATAAGCAAACTGCATTTGCTTGCAATTTAGCAGACTGGAAAGCACAGACTGTCTGCTGCATTGAGACAGTATATGTTGGAGAGCTTGGTTGAGATGGCTTTGATTTGGCTTTTCCTCTGTTGATATAACTATTTCCATATTGACTTTGTTGTGTTTTTTTTTCTTTCAGGTTATTGGAAGAGGCTGAAAATTTAATCCCTATTTAGATTTCTTGCTAGTTTCAATTCATGAATT
Source organism: Psammomys obesus (assembly GCF_907164565.1). Lineage (NCBI taxonomy): Eukaryota > Metazoa > Chordata > Mammalia > Rodentia > Muridae > Psammomys > Psammomys obesus. The sequence continues at coordinate 15,362,943 of NW_026596040.1, forward strand.
TCCAGTCAAATATCAACAAAAAATATTTCCTTAAGTGTTAGAAATAAAAACATTCACACTCACATCTAATTAAAATATATTTAATCCAGGTATTTATGTTTGTGTTTTAAAGAGTTGACATTATTTGTCGAAACTGGCCTGGTGCTGAATGCCTGTAATTCCAATGATATAGGGTGTTGAGGCAGGAGGATTACAAATTCAAAGTCTGCCTTGGCTACAGGGAGAGTTCAATGCTAGCCTGGGCAATTTAGTGAGACCATTTCAAAATAAAAAAATATGAGGGCTGTAGATGTCACAGTGATAGAACGTTTGCTTAACAACAAATTCAGAACTTGTTCATCTGAGGAAGATAGCGTACAGTGGTTGGGAGTAAAGGACAATGTATTTTGTAGACTTTTTTTTTTTTTTTAAACTTGTACTTGGTCCATGGAAGATCAGCTTTTTAGACCAGAGACTTTGGGATATGTTGTTCGAGGAGAAACGTTATTTACCTTAGGCTAACACACTGCCCCCTCACCCTGTACTGGGGACTCTTAAGAACTCCTGAAAGCTGGGTTAGTATTTTCTTACTAAGTTTCAAGCCAGCCCTAGTCCCCTTAGCTCTGACTTGCCGTCTGCCTGTCTCATTCTCCCGAGTAGCTGAGGTCACAGGCCTGTGCGCTGTGGTGCCTGGCTTGACAGTTTTACTCAACATTGTGTGCTACTCATGAAGCAGTGCTTAATGAAGAACGCAGTCGTCTACTCTTTCCAAGTGGCCAGGGAAGTAGATTCCGATTCCAGCTTGAACTTTACAACTACCGACTTGAGTCATGTTTAGTGTCCGAACTCAAGAGCTTCACTTGAACAACTGCAGTATCAATGACACAGTCTGAGCTCAGGGGATGATGACCTGAGATCACAAACGTGAAGCACAAGCCATTTTTTTTCCCCTAAGCATCCTGAATCCGTGGCATAGCACTTGGGGGGCGGGGGAGGTCAGAAGGAGCCGGAGACCACATCAACCTGGTCCTGATTGGATGGTACCGGGAGGGCCACGCAGACACCGTTCAAGAAGGCCCCGGCACCCTGGCCGAGCGACGACACCCTGGCCGCCCTGGCCCCCCGACGGCTAGCAGCCTTTCTAAAGCTCTCCCACTTGTCCGCGGACCTCGCTCAGCCTGCCTCCCACGGCTTCAGCCAGAAGCCACCAGGGACACACAACCGCTCGCGTCTCGCGCGCGGCTGGTGCGAAGGCGGGCCGGGGCGGGACTTAGACTTTCTAGGTCCTGCCGGCCAATGAGCGCGTGGCCTCCGTCCCGGTCGGCGGGCCGGCCAATCCGAGCCAGCCGGTGTCATCTTCGGCTCCGCTCGGCTCTTTTCGCTGATGCGGGCAGCCTGGGGGCCTCCGCCGCGGGAGAGACTAGACGCTTTTTCTTTTCTTTTCTTTTTTTTTTCCCTTTTTTTTTTTTAAATCCCCTGTTTTCTTTCTTTCTTTCTTTCCTCCCTCCTCCTCTCATGCGTTCACTTCCGGGTCCGGTGCCGCTCCGGATGCTCGAGGCCGAAGGATGTTTGACCTCCGGATAAGCGAGGCGCCGCCGTGCATTCATTCCCGGTTGCATCGGTGGCCACAGCCGCGGCCCGGACGGCGACTCGGCTCTCGGCGGCGGCAGTAGGAGGCGCCGGCGGCGGCGCGCAGGGCTAGTCGACGCGGGCCGGTCCTTCCCTCGCTCGCGCCCACCTCCCCCGGCCCTGTTCGTCTCCTGCGGCCGCCGGCGGCGGGGATGTGCCGGCGCTGACGGGCGGACGCGCGCGCCGGGCCGAGCCCGCTGCCCGCGGCCGCACCTCTGAGGTAAATTCCGGTCGGCGGAGGCCCGCGGG
>NW_026596040.1:15365199-15402131 GCF_907164565.1 Psammomys obesus
CGGGGGCCGCGGCCCGCGGCTGGGGAGGGGCCCGGCGGCGGCGCGCGGCTCCCCGGGCTCCGGGGCGGCGGGCAGCAACTTCCCTCCGCCCCGGCGGCGGCGAGGTCCCGCTGTGCCCAGCCCTGCGCCGACTCCCGACCTGGCCCGAGCCGTTCGGGGAAGGCGGCGCGAGCCTGCCGTGGGCTCCGGGGTCCGACTGGCGTGTTTACCCGCCGGCGGGGGAGGCGGCACCCCGTTTGTCGGGTGCGGGGCGGTGGTGGTGGTGGTGGTGGAGGAGGAAGGAGAGCCTGTGCGCTTCTGGGGTCGGGCACGGTTAGGCCTGTGCCATCCGCGCTCGCTCCCGTTCGCCCACCTCCTGCTCGAGGAGGAAAAGTTAAAGGCTGAGCGAGAAGTCGGGGAGGCAGCCAGCTGCTGTTGCTGCAGGCTGGGGCTGTGGGTGGACTGCTGGCATGAGGACCCAGCCCCTTGGAGCATTCTGGTCAACGTGTGCCTGATGTTAGGAGCTGAAATAAATACGTAAAAAAATCTACGAAAACAAACTGTTTTTGTTCTTGAAACTACTTCTTTTGAGTATGGGTGACATTTGGTCCCAGGTAGAGATCCCGAACTACAAAGAGTGGAACGCAATCAGAAATTTAAAATATTCATTTCTTTGAAGAACACTGGCATTTTCTGTAAACGCAGCGGGGATGAAAAATAGTCACAAAGTTGTAGAAGAAAAATTAATATTAGACGTGAGACTGGTTTTGGAAGACATGTTCCATGGCAAAAATGAAATGCTTTGTTACCTTCTGAGTTGCTTATTTTTGAGATGTGCTTACGGTGTTTTGTAATGGTTACCTAACTTTGCTTCCACTGTGATTCTGACCTAAGAGAAACTGTCACTATTTTGTGTTTTAGGTTTTCTAGCTGCACAAAGGTTAATATAGTCATAGGCCTTGGAAGAAAGGTGTAATCAAGTATATTATGTGCCTTTCACATACATTCTTAATAGAATGTATAGATAGTTTTGCTTTAAGTGAGCTTGCATTTTTGGATATGTATGCATCAGGTAGAAGGGATTCATATAGAACTAGGGCACAGAAAGGTTTTGTTGTTGTTTACTTTCTCATTTTGGAATTTTGAGACAGGGTCTGACTACATGGCCTGGGTTGGGTTTGAATTTTTTATCCTTCTGCTGGAGTCTTGAGTGTTAGAATAACCAGCTAGTGTTCCACCTTGCTTTTAATATTGATATAGATGAGACTTTTTTGAGATTATGGGGAATCTTGAGGAATGATTACTGATGATTTATTGTACTCTATGACTGTCCCCCCTATTTGTCAGTTTAAAAATTAATGAATTATATAGCTATTGACATTTTCATTATTAGATTTACAAATGTTAATAATGTACAACACAAATCTTAACAAAAAAGTCATTTGTTACTCTTTTCAAAATAAAGTCCTGGGACTAGAATTAAGGGATAATTTAATGAACTCACACCTTTACCTCTTGATGTTATTAGAAAAATGGGTAGAATCATGAAGATGACTGAGACTGTAGCTATCTTCAGGTGAGAAGCAGGCATGTTCACAAATAATTGCACACAAGCTTCCTGTAGGTTTTATGAGGTGGATGGAAGTATGGGGTGGATGTGAAAGGTACTAATTTTGAAGGGAGTCATGAGTGAGCATGGAGCTGTGACCCTGTGTTTGGGCCTTACAGATATTCACTGGGCTAGGCACAGTGCTTTTCTAAGTGAAGGGAGTAGGCCAAGCATGGACATAACGCTGCATGTTAGAGCACCTGTTGAACTGGGCACAAAGCTGCTGTGGAAGAGGAAGCTGTGAAAGTAGGTGGAGAGCTGGCCATGAAGGTTCAGAATGCCTTGTATTTAAAAATGAGTCAGTTGGAGGTGTGAGGGTTCCAATGTATCTCTTCTGTGGTGTCAAGAGGTAGACAAATAAGAATGGCATGTTAAAGGAAACAAATTACAACCCATTAGTTAGCTGGCTGTCACCCATGCTACTGGGGGAAAACAGATGTATACAGTGGAAAACTGTTTATACATGGCTTTGTAATTTTTCTCTATCTACATTTGATTATGGGTGTGCCTGGCAATCTGGTAATTGATTTTACATGAAATAAATCAGGATTGTAAAAATGACTCAGGGAGAAATGGGAAGCTCTCCAGTTATTTCTGTGTTCCCTCCAATCCATCCTGTAATCTTTTCCTTCCTGGGAACAGAACAGATCATTATTATGGTATAGTTTTTGGTACAGTTTCCCCCCCGTCAGAATAGAACAAATATTGGTGTAATTACAAAGGGTATTCCAAAACAATATATACAGTTAAATAATGGGAGTGCTGAAACAATAAACAACATGACAAAATGCAGGCTATTGCATAACCTGTTACTGTGAATACATTTGAAGGTGATATTTGCTATGGATAAAGTGTAATGTGAAAAAAAATCTACACTAGTAAGAAAATTAACTGTAATAGTATGATGGTAAAATGAGAATAACTACAGTTATATATAAATAAGTACCAGTTGACTCTAAAATCACTTAACCCTCAATAAATCAAAAGTAGTGTTAAAAAAATCTCATACCATCAGTTTCTGAGTGCCTGTAAAATCTCAGTCATGTTACAGTGAAGGTTTTTTTTCCTCTAATTTGCCTCTTGATACTAAAAAACACTTAGATTGTAACCAAATTTGTATTATTGTGAAACCTTCCCCTAAAAACAAATCAAAACAAAACAAAACAAAAAACTAGCTATAATTTACTTATCAGTCTACTTTGGGTAAGACTACTTTGAACTGGTCTGGGGGATCCTGTTAAATGATGGGACTCCAGTTTTGAGAACAGAGAAATCTAAGTGGCTTTAAGTAAGCTGTTGAAATATATCTTGGGAATAACAATGTATATTGAGTCTTCTTTCTCCTGACTTCATAGTCAACAATATTCGTTTTTCTTCAACTTTCATATTTTTTATCTTTACTAAAACAGTTGGCATTTAACAGTGTTATTTGATTGCGTTGACTCTTTAAGAAGAAAGTTGGCACTTTGTGGACGTGTCAGTTTGGGCATATGTCGTTTTCCAGTTGTAAAGAATGTGGAGGCTTAGAAAACAGTTTTAATGACAAGCATTCCCTTTGTGTTGATCCACAAGACAGAAGGTCTTGGGTCTTCTTTTTGGAATCAAGTATGCAGTTTTTTTTGTTTGTTTTTGTTTGTGAAATAACTCTGGGGGGGGGGGGTGCTGTGAACTTAGAAAATATGTATTAAGGCCCAGGGATGTAGCTCAGTGGTAGAGCACTTGCCTAGAAAAATATTGAAAGAGAGAGGTGTATGTGGAAATTATTTTTAGAAACTCACTGTTTGACATGTTTTCCTAACTCCCTTCTCAAAGTTGAAATTTAGAGACTGCATGTGTCTGTAGTTCCCTTATATTATGGAACCTGAGGTTAGCACATACTGATTATGTTCTTAGACTGTAAGTTGCTGTATTTTCTCCATCCAGTTCCTGTCTACCACCTTAGCATTCTTAACAATGAAGTTTTAATGTATTTTTGGTAGAAAGAAATACTTCCTAGCCACCTTCTTTACTAATGATATATAACCTACTTAAAAATTTAATAAATTTGTTGTTGAAGCTTGTCAACATTTATTTTATAGCTTTCTGTAGTTTAAGACAAAACCCCCCAAAATCAGTTTTCCCCCCCTTAGCTACTTAATGCTTTCCTTCTGTTATAGTAATGTCAGATTTGCAGTTATGTTCAAGTTTTTTAGATGCATTTAGCCAATTCTGGATCGCCTAGAAGTACTTTCTTTAGCTTGTGGCTACATTTGCTTTGTGTGTGTATGTGCATGCCTGTGTGTGATGGTGTGTTTATTGAGGGAAGAGGAGAGGAGAGGAGATTAAGGGTTGAGGTTGATTCTGCCATTATGCTCTTCATCAAGATTCAGAAAATGGATGTAAAAGCACTGAGGTATGATGCCGTATAGATCCTCATTTCAGAAAGTGCTGATACATATCAGTTGTTAGAGGGCTGATTGGCGTGTAGAATAACCAAAGACTCTCGGGAAGACTCATTATAGGAGAATGCCTCTTCAGTGACCTCTGCTTAAACCCACTCATGTGCTTAAATGGTACTCTTTCTTCTCCCTGTAGAATTAGCAGGGCAAAGCCCACGCTGCACCGGGTGGCAGTAAGCTACTCTAGTTTCCCCTTGAACTCTCATTCTTACCAGTTGTCCCTACGAGGAATCCTTTGTGTTTATGCTCCACAAACCATCAGTGGCAGTTACACTTGATTTTGTAATCCCATATTGCAGTAAAACCTTGTTCAGCAAATTCTGAGGTCAGAAATATGTTTGTATGAGAACCATTTGGCTGCTTTGGAAACAAGAGTGTAACAAAACCAATTACAGTTGAAATATGGAGGACAATGAAATGATTTTAATTCAGGATGATCTATAAAGACCCCATAGTTATGCTGCTTAAGTGTTGTGAGATGCCTTTTCACATTTAAGAAACAGAAGCTGGCAATGATAGGTAATGTACCATGGGTGTGGCTTTTGGAAGAAAAATAATATGGAACTCTCACCAGTGAGCACCTGCTGGAAGAAAGGAACTTGGCCATGCAGTACAGGATTGTCCTGTAAATGGACCTTGTGTTTTACCTGTAGTAAATTATTTAGGGTCTGTGGTGTTTTGTTGGTGGTGTTCTGCAGATTAAAAAAAAAAAAAATTCTCTTTAAAGCTATTTTACAACTGTTGATAAATAAACTAAGAGGGATCTACTAAAATCTAATCTCCTAGTTACACCGCCTTTGAAACTTACTTACTAGTATTTCTTAATGACTTATTGTTTTGGCCTTTTCAGTTGATTTTACTCTGTAGTTCGGGTTAGCCTGCAATTTACCATGTAGCTTAGGCTGATCATGAACTTTAAATCTTCCTGTCACCTTCCAAGTGCTATGGTTATAGATAGGTTTGAGCCACTCTGCCAGGGTGCATCTTCTTTTAAAGCCAAAAGGAAATTCTGGTATTCCTGTCCCACCCAGAAGGTCATTTCTCAGAGTAAATTGTGTAAATATCCAGTCCAGTGATTACTGTTAGTTTCATATAGTTTGCACTACAGTCTTTGCCCAGATTTTGTATGCTATTTTCAGCTTTTATATAGCGTCAACATTGGAGTAGAGCCTTATCTTTTCAGTAGCTCCTCAAGTTAAGTAGGGACTGCTGGAATGAATTGGTAGGTGAGGTTGTTCTTAGAAAGTAAAACTACCACTCCCTTGATGTGTATCAGGAACACTTGAACATGGTGCTTAAGATTGCTATGCTGACCTGCCTAATTTAGATGAAGCTGGGAAAGAGAACTTGCAGCTGAAAATGTAAGGTCCAGATTGGGAAAGAGTCAGGGATATGCTGCTTTTGAAAGCTGCAATGCAGTGTGCTGAAGGGCAGCACCGAATTGGGAGGGCTGAAGGCCGAGTCTTGAGTAGTGATTTGCTGCTTTGTGGCTCTGCTGGCTGTGTTGACTGTACTCTCAGTTCATCTTTAGGCTGCTGTTAGATCACACCGTAGACATGTGTTGGCAGAGAAGGTAGTGGGGCTTGCTTGTCTAGCCTCCCTTATTTTGTCCCTCCTTCCCAAATCAAAGAAATCTTAGCGTTGGCCTCATAGCTTACTTTTTCCTTCATATTTTCTTGATCAGAATTAGGTGGTGTATATGTTTTATCCAGTTAGGATACTAGTTAGGGTATATCTCTTGCCCTGCAGTTATATAGTGGAGAGAGGGTATTTTGAAAACAGTATGAGAAGGAAGAATATTAGAGATATAAACAATCATAACCATTATATCTACTTGTTTTGAGAGTGAAATAAATAATGCATGTAAATGAACCTTGAACTCCACAGTGTTACACAGATGCAGTGGAGGAAAGGTTAGGAAGTCTCCTTATTGCTATCTTTTAAAACATAATAATAATTATTATTTATTATTATTGTGGTACTGGGGATTGAACCTAGGGCCCTGTACGTGCTAGGCAAGCACCCTACCAACTGAGCTACCCCCAACCCCCATATTGCTGTTTTAAATATGCTCATGTATGAATATTTTTCAACACTAAAAATATTGCTAGTTTTTAAAGCAACTAACTTTGAGTTACTAAAATAGGTTATCCAAGTAGTAACATTATGTTTTTTACATGCCGCTCTTGAAGCTATTCTAATTTTAAATTAAAATATTCCACAAATAAGTTTATTTAATTATTTATCAAATTGCTGCCCTCTGGTCCTTGTTCAAAATACTGCCTACACCTTTGATCCAGTAGACTTACCAAGCAGAGAGTAAGCACTCTGTGGAAATAAAAAAAATTGTCAGACAAACTTGGAATTGTGAGGCTCAATGTCAGGAGGAAAGGTTTCTTACCAAATTTGAGAACAGGAGAAATAGTGGTGGTGCGGAGGGGAGGTGCGGGAGAATCACATAATTTTAAAGTTGAACGGGTCATGGGAAGGAGTGAAATGTTGATGTCATGCACTTGATTAGTAGAACTCTCATATCCAAATTACTAGTATCATACACCTCTGACCAACAAGTGGGAGGCCGTAAAAGTAGTCTGCCTTGCAGATGTGGGTTGTGGCTGGACTTTAGATATTAGCCAACCATTTCTAGGACAGGTACTGTCTTCCTAGTCTTTGGAGGCATTCAGCCAGGGTGTTTGTGGGTGGTTTTTTTTTTTTTTTTTTTGTAACAGATTTTTAATTTTTCTTCAAATAGCAGTAACAAAACATTGAGGTACACACCTGTTTGCCCTGCACTCACTGAATAAGCTCAGGCTTGACCTGCTTCAGTGAAAATGTAAAGTAGGACCAGTGTGCTACCACTTATGTATTTTCATTTTGAAGGAAATTATATTAGACATTTCCTACCTTCATTACATGTAAAGGAAAGGCATAGATATGTACATGTGTATATAAATATATTTGCTGTTTATCTTCCAAAAGAATATGTTAATGGCAGTTATTTGTAAATGACCATTATTTAGAATTATTTTTACTTTTCTACTTCTAGTATTTTTCTGTATTTGAATTTTCAGTTATATGTATGCGTAATTTCATCAGAAAAAATGCATTTTTTTTTTTTTAAGTAAAGAGAATAGATTTCTTGTGAGAGTTGTGTTCTGATAGCTTAGGTTTTTTTTTGCACTTAATTGTAATACCTTGAAATAAATGTTCCTTAAATATATTGGCACATATACTTTTTAAAAATTTTAGAAATTGAGTACATTAAGGTTATCTTAAAGTTTTGAGTTGATGGTCTGTGAGAGTGTGTATGCTTGATTGTTTGTGTGTATATATGTATTCATATGTGTGTGTGTTTGAATGCATTTGCCTGTGAGTGCACTTGTGGAGGCCAGAGTTCAACTTCCTCTGTCTTTACCATATTTTTTGAGGTAATCTCTCTCTAGACCTGGAGCTTGCTGTTTCAGCTAGACTGGCTGACTAGGTGCCTCTGGCTGTCGATGTCATGGTTCCTTCGCCTCAACCCTGTGCTGGGATTCCAGACAGGCATGTGCTGCTGCAATGCCCAGCAGTTTATCGTGAGTGCTGGTTATCCGAATTCAGGGCCTCATGCACACACAACAGGGATTTTACTCACTGAGCCATCTCCTTAGACCTGAAGTTTTAAGTTAAAATTGGCTGTGTGATTCCTTTTGGTAAAAATGTATTTTATAGAAGTAATAGGTTTGTCAATATTTTGAAATGATTGTGTTGTATATTTTTTAGCTTTGTTTTTGCAAGAGTACTAGACAGTGTATTAGAATGTGATATATTTAGAGTTAAAATAATGTTCAGAATTTCCTTTGTGAAAAGGGAAGTGAAAATGCTTTTTTCCTTTACACCCAGTCTGTGTCATGTTTATTTTTTGTTTCTGTGAAATACTTATTCTAGCAATGAATACTGCACTTTAATATGGCAGGCACATATGTTTGGTAATGTAACAGAGAAGAGAGAACATACATTCTGTTCCACTAGTCTTATGTGTGTCTTATGCTGTGCAGACATTTGACCATGAGCCGTTATAATCAAAGTGTAATCGGGGATCACCTAAGCACTAATTTTCAAGTGTAACTACTAGGTATTGTTGAGTAGGCGGCATTTGTTGATGCAAAGTTTTATAAAGCATTATTCTATATTTTATATTTATTCCTGGGATCTGAAAGCAACATTCTTGCAAATCTTTAAGACATGGAATCTTGTGATACCAATTTTAATTCAAGAAAATGGTAGATTGTTTTCTGAGTTCTTTTCTAGCATGTGAATATTAAAGTATGTTGTGGCTAAAATCTCTTTATATAATTGATATTCTGTAAATGCTTATTGTTGATAAGATATTAAAATGTTGCCAGTTTAAAAAGTCATTCTTTTGTTTCTGATTCATTGAAAATTAGTTGATCGAATGGGATATATATTGTATACCTTACTAATTATTTTAATACTGTGTTTATAAAAGGCAGATTTTTGAATACTGGAAAATGATTTATGAGTATTTTGAATGAGAGAAATAAAATACATAAAATTATTCTACATGCTTTTAAACAAACTCTGAGAAAAAATTATTCCATATATTTTCCCCCTGTGGTAGAAGATAGAAGAAGAGTATATATAAAACCTTGTTCTTGTAGACATGGCTAAGAGTGCTCACACTGTGTTAATAGGTAAGTAGAGAGAAAGGGTCCTGGAGAACATTCCCTACCAGTGGCTCTTAGCCCAGAATGCAGTTACCATTCACTTAGGATGTTACCCAAGTTATTTATTTTGGAATGTGGTGATTGGGCCAGTGTTGATATGTTTTAGATATCACTAGGCTATTCTAATTGGCTGCAAGGTTGAAAATCCAATTTCCTCCATTCTTTGTACACACCTTTTACAATTCAATACCAATGATTTCATGCTGTCATTTTAATTGGGGGTGAGGTATGAGAACAATAGAAGAAATGCATGGGAAAGGCATGGGGGTTTATGACCTTATCGTCTTAGTACTTAGGAGGCTGATAAAGGTGGATTGCTATGGGTTTGTGGCCAACATGGACTACAAAATGAGACCCAAATAAACAAACACACACATACACCTCGCTGTTATTCAGAGAACCAGGTTAAAAAAAAATGACTTCTCAAAGCATTGGACCCAGCTTTCTTGGTGAGGCCATATTTAGTACACATTAGTAAGTTTTAGTAAGCATAGCATCAAAACTAGAACATCTAAGATATCTTGTAAAGTCTGTTAAAGGGAAATTTATCAAGAAGAAATCACAGCATCAACTAGGGAGTAACAAAAACGAATACATCTCTAAAGTTACCTTCAATGAAGGCTTGCTAATTAAAAGTTACTCATTTTATGTTATGTTGATCATATTTACAAATCATCATTGGGTTGGCCTTTTTTTTTTTTTTTTTTTTTTTTTTTGAGGTAGGGTTTTGTTATATAATCCAGACTCACTTCAAACATTTGAATTTGCTTTTTTAGCTGCTGAGTGCCAAAATGACAAGAGTGTCCTCTGGGACAGAGGAGGAGACTCTGTTGGTCATGTAGTAGATTGCTCTTCTTTCTTCTCTTTTGTGTCATGGCTGACAAGCACCTCTGCCTTTTTCCTCAGTAGAAATATGTTTATATCAGTATATTTTATTTATAGTATATTGTCTATATTATGTATAGTCAGAAAATGTATACAGGTTAATACACTATGATAATAATACGTGTATATAGGATTTATTTTTAATTGATTACTACTTGAGGTCCTTTTTATGTCTCATTTGATGCTAATTCTTGGCGCAGGAGTAGCCTCACTGCTTACAGCACTCTTGGTCTGACAGAATGAGAGCAAGACATTTTATTGAGTTCAATTCCAACACACACACACACACACATACACACACACACACACACACACACACACACACACACTGCCTGGTGACAAGTTTGAGTGTGGCATAATTCTATAAATTGTAAGGTTTAGATTTCTAAAAACTACCCTGATATTTGAGAATTTGTGGTAAGAGCTTTAACATTGCACACATAGGATTTGGAGAACATGTTATTTGTGAACTTTACAAAATGACTTTCAGGAATTATTTTTAGTTTAGTAAAATACCACAGTACCGTAGTAAAATCAACACGCAGTAAAGTTCTGTTTCACAGGACTGTAGTTTGTTATTAATAATTTCACTATACAAAATGTTCTAAAATACTAATTTTTATTTTTGGTATGGATTGACTTGTCTTAAAAATACAAGATCTGTTCTGAGATATAATAGTAGTCTTAAGAAAATTTAACTGTGTTTGTATATGGTGTGTGTATGTACATGCACCTTGGTTTATGTGTGTTGTGTGCATATGTGGTGTGCATGTGTGCTGTGTGTGCATGTGTTGAGGCATGTGTATAGATGTCAGAGCACACTCTGGAGTTACTGCTCTCCTTCCAGCTTTTGTGGGTTCTGGAGATTCAGTTCAGGTTGCCATTCCTACAGGATGAGGTTCATTATATGCTGAGCCATTAGATGTTGCTCTGTGTGTGTGTGTGTGTGTGTGTGTGTGTGTGTGTTAGTGTCAACACAGGGTCGTATGCATGCTAGGCAAGCAATCTACCCGCTGAGGTATATCCCTAGTCCCTAAACTGTTTATTTTGTGTATTTGTAGGTCTCATTATAGATTGGTCAAATGCTTGATTTTTCTCTTTCTTTTTTTTCCCCTCCCTCCCTCCCTCCCTTCCTTCCTTCCTTCCTTCCTTCCTTCCTTCCTTCCTTCCTTCCTTCCTTCCTTCTTTCTTTTCTTTCTCTTCCTTTCTTTTTCTTTCTTTCTCTTTCTCTCTTTCTAACTGTGGTGTCTCAGACTTCTCTGCATCATTCCAGTCCTTACTAGGATGTATGCAGACTCATACCATCTGTCAAAAATCTTGAGACATTCTGAAAACTAAAATGGGTAACTTCAAGAACTCTGAAGGAGCTGTGTGGACCTGGATGGGTTTGCGTCTGCTCCTTAGCTGAAACTACTTACTAGGAACATTTGTTTCTTACTTCCCTGGTTAGTTTCAGTAGGTGCTAGTTAATATTTTTTGCTTTCTTTCTTGTAAGCTTATGCACATCAAGAGGACTTCATTTTAATCAGAATTAGTTTCTTTAACAGTTACTGAAGGACCTTCTCTGTATGTCTACTTTTTCCTGCTTTCTCTAGTCTTTGTATTGAGTAGCCATCCCTGGATCTTGCCTGACTGGGGTCCCAGAAGCATAGTGTAATTAAGATGCTCTGTGGAACCATTCAAGAAGTCTGGACTTAGCTGAGTATTCAGGTGCTCTCTTCAGTATCCAGGCTTATATCAAGGGAATTACTGTACACGATAACTTGATATCAAAGCACCTTCAGGCAGCCCTCTTTTTATACATTCGACTTTGCCACAGCCCCCCTTAATGACAAAGTTAAGGGTGTGGTTCTGATGTCTCTGTTTTCGGTTCCTTGAACTTCCTTTATTTGTTTTTAAGACTTCACTGTAAATATCTTCATACCCACTTTGGCTCCATTTCCCCTTTACTTCTTAATCCTTATCTTCTCTGTTGACTTGCTTTTTTTTCTTCTTTTTTTTTTCTTTGTACTCTTCTCATTCCCCCCTCAAAATAATAGTCCTCAAACTTAAAATTACGGCATTCTGTATCAGATCTTTTTTTTTTCTGCTTGTTTTTTTTTTTTTGCCTGCTATAAGGTAGCAGAGAACAAATCTACATTTAATAATACAGTGTGAACTTGCTGTAGGGAATGACACTGACTGATTTGTGAGGTATGACCCTCTCTCCCCTTTGGATTATAGCATTTTGGAGAGTCAGAATTACAATATAAATGACCTTTGATCCATGAGATATTTCACTTCCTGTGGTGTGTCGTGGAACTATAAATTTCCTTACGGCTTTAAGATCATCATACTATCTTTTTATTAAGAAAAGAAACTGCTTTATAAATTAATACTACCAGATTTCTGAGAACATTGTCATTGATCATTGATTGATCAATGATCAATGATCAAATTGGAGTATTGCAATACTAAATGAAAGAGGAAAGCATTGTTCTCTATTCTTCCTCAACATTGACAGTGAAATGCAGAGCTTTTTTTTTTTTTCTTTTTTTCATTTTCAGATGATTTGCTTCAATTGGAAAGATTTCAACATTCTTCTTAGGGTATTAACAATTATTCCTCATACTTGTTTTTGTTATAATCACCAGGAGTTACATATTGGTGATATTTCTCATTCCTTACTCATTTATAGGTGAAAGTGTGAGTGAGTGTGTGTGTGTGTATGTCCATGTACACCAGAGATTGACATCTGGTGTTTTCCTTAATTGCGCTCCATCTTGTTTTTTGAGAGTCTCTCGCTCAGCCTGTGGCTCAGGATTTGGCTAGAATGGATGGCCCCAGCGATCTTCCGGTTTCAGCTTCCCTAGTGCTATAGTTCCTGTTCAAGAGGGTAAGGGGGCTTAAACTTAGCAGAGCACTTTACACCCTGAGCTGTCTATCCAGCCCTGGGATACCTTTTTTTTTTTTTTTTTTTTTTTAGGCCAAGGTTTCTCTCACTGTGTTGCCCAGGTTGGTCTCCAATTTAAGATGCTCCTACCTCAGCCTGGGGTTACAGATGTATACTGCATTGTTTATTTTTTTATATGTGTGCTGGAGGTCTGAACTCAACTCTTGCTTGTGTGACTGAACCATCTCTCCAGCATGAAATGGAATACTTTCAATGAGAAAAATTTCTTCAACAAAAGATTTTTTTTTTTTTTTTTTTACTATTTATAGATTAAATATTTGCAAAATTTCCTGCTTGCTAACATTTATTTGTAACCTCAAAATTCATACTCCTGGTACTGTTCTAGTGAGTCACAAACAGGAGCATACAAAGGTAGAACAAAGTTTGACTTAGTCAGCGTGTGCTCCCAGCTGAGGTTAAGTAAGGTGACCCAGTCTACTCGTTTTGCTCCTCACAGTGAGTTCTTTCCTTTCCTTTTTCCTTTTGTGGTGTTTAAAATGACCCCAAATCTACTGCTGAAGAGCTGAATGGTGTTCCTAAGGGTACAAAAACTGGTTTGTTGAGGAAATACATTTAAATAAGTTTAGTTCAGATGCAGGTATAATGTTGTAAAGTGTTTTAAAATACAAAAAATACATAAAATAAGTTTGTAGATTGGTAGGTTGATTAAACTTTTGTGATCAAAGAAAGAGTCTGGACAAAACCTTAAATGTATTTTTCCTAGGAATGGTGGTTTAGTGTTTGATTATTCTGTATTTGCGCTGACCTGATAAAATGTTAACTATTGTGAATGAGATGTTTTTTTTCTCCCATCTTCCCCAGCGTCTGCTTCTTCCCATCCTTCTACCCTGTCTTTGTTCCTTGGTGGTCCCTGAGCCTTTGGGGTTTGAGGAGGAGTGTGATGTACATTTTCTGTTTGTGGCTGAGTGCTCTATTAACACTTATTCTCTGTACTTGTGAGCTCTGTGTTTATCATTCTCTACTGCACAGAGAAACTTCCCTGATGACATTTGAGAGCTGTCCTAATCTATAGACAGAAAGAAGAATTCAGGGGACAGTGTGATATTGTGTCTGTTTAGCAAGATAATAGTAATAAATTCACCATTGGGGTCTGTGAGCTCTGCAGCCATGGGTTCATAGCTGCATGGTACTGGGCATGAATTTCCTCTTGCAGCAGGCCTTAAAAACCAATTGATTACCTTTATAACATTGTTGCTGCCATTGCACCTCTGGACATATCTTGCTAGAGTAGTTGTAATTCAGAGGGTTTTGTGGTATAAGTTCATTGGAGTGTTTGTCAGGTCAGTTCTGGAATTGGAGAAGTAGCTGAGGGAGTGATAGAATATTTCTGTTTTATTTTCAAACTGTAATCAGCCAGTGGTTCTTATAGCTTATACCTCACCAACAATTCTTAAAGAGTCAGGTATGAGTCAGATCTGCAGCTGTCTGTATGTACATATAATAAATGCTTAGGAGACTAAGTATTTCGTAGTTCTTCTAACTGTTCAGACATGTGGACTTCTGTAAAGATGTATTAATAATAACTGTTCAGAGTTGCTTATAAGGTGTTGCTGGAGAGGTCGCTCAGTAATTAAGTTAAGAGCACTTGTTGCTTTTTCAGAAGACCCACATTTGATTCCCATCACCAAATCAGGCAGCTCACAAACTGCCTGTAATTTTAGTTCCAGGAAATTTAACACCCTCTTCTGACCTCTGCAGAGAGCTGTACATATGTGGCATACACATACAAAGATGCAGATGAATACATATAAAAACAGATTCACTTGTGAAGTTGAAAAGTAGCACAGAAGGCACGGCGGGCACTGTACACACGTGCATCCTAGTGTATTGGTGCATTCTGGTAGCGTTCTTGAAGGTGGGTGTTTTTAAAGAGAAGTTGGGCTGATGAAATGGCAGAGTGCCTGGTATGCAACCACAGAACATGAGTTCATATTTCCAAAAACCTTGGAAAAGAGCCAGGTGAGGTTGTAGCATACATCCATAACCCTAATGCTGGGGAACTGGGGGCAGCTGGATTTCTGGAACTTGCTAGCCAGCTGGTCAAATCATTCAGCGAGTACTAGTTTCTTTTCTTTTCTCTTCCTCCTCCTCCTCCTCTTCTCTTGTTTTTTTTGCTTTTTGAGAAAGGGTTTCTCTGTGCAGCCTTGGCTGTCCTGGACTCACTTTATTGACCAGGCTGGCCTTGAACTCACAGAGATCTACCTGCCTCTGCCTCCCAGAGGGCTTGGATTACAGGCGTGCACCACTGTGCCTGGCTATGAACACTAGTTTCAAAGAGAGAACCCATCTCAAAAAGATAAGGTGGAAAGCAATTGACAAAGACGGCCACAAACTCTTGTTTCTCACACATGTGCACATATGTGCGTACACACTTGCATAAATGTACTCACATAGACACTGTATGCTCACATTTATGCTTTACTCCAATAAAAGAAGTTCGTTTAGTTCATAGTTCTAGAGATTCAAGGGCATGCTGGTGACAGTGGCTTGCTTCAGGAATTCATATTGAGTGGCCTTATGGTTGTAGATAGAGAAATCACATTGTGAGACAGGAAACCAGAGTGCAGGAGAGGCTCGTTTATAACTTTTTTGAGATTTGAATCACTTCTAAGGGTTCATCCCAATGACCTAATGATTTTTTTGTAGGATTCTTAAAAATCAGATCATCTTTTAATATCACACTAGGGATCCAATTTTAAACATGTGATCCCTTGGGGACATGATTGAACTGTATGCATCATGTCATCTACTTGTTGATAGTCAGACCAGGTTGACGAGAAAATTCATATAATTAGATTTAGAAATTTTTCTCTGCTGAGGAAGTTTAGAATTTAATTAAGTTTTTCTTTAAAAATTGCCTTAAGTTGTACCTAATTTTGGTGTTCCTGTTATCGTATAGTAGCTTTAACTCTAAAAATATTTTTTATTACAACTATGTATTAGGATCATTCACATACATGCACACACACACAAGCACACACACCGTCCCTGTTCACTTATAGAACTGAAGGCCTCATTAAACATTATTTTTTGGCCAGGTATGATGATGCATGCCTTTAATTCCAGCATTTGGGAGGCAGAGGCTAGTGCGTCTCTGTGAGTTCCAGGCCAGCCTAGTCTACACAGTGAGTTCCAGGATAGTCAGGTCTATGTAGACAGACCCTGTCTCAAAACAAAACAGACGGACAACAACAACAAAGAACAATATAGTTTTTCCTTATTACATATGTGTACTCAGTTTTCTTTTCTGTTAGACAATGTCACCTTTAAATAGCTGCTGTTTAATAAGATCCATTAGTTTCATGAGTGACTAGTGGGTCCTGATCCATAGTTTAGAGAATATAAAAACTAGTTATCTTATTCTTTTAAATTTTTTCCTTCCTTCCTTCTTTCTCTTCTCTCTTCTCCTTCTTTCTTCTTCCTCCTCCTCTCCCTCCATTTCCTCCCCCTCTTCCTCCTTCTTTTTGTTATTCTTTTTCCCCCCTTTTTAGGATTTTCTTTATAGGATATACAGGGACATAATTGAAATCAAATTTTAGAAATATTAAGTAATTTTGGATGATAGGTTTTAAATTTGAGACAAATTTTTTGTAGTATGAAATTAAGTTGATGTTCATAATTTTGACATTATACTTAATGATTTAGCTTCAAAAATAAGTGTTTATTCTTTTCTTAGACAACTGCAGTTGGAGTAATGCCAGAAACCAGTAACTGGGACACTTGCTGCTAACAGAAGCATGTGATGTAGTGGCTAGCCATCACATCGCAAAGGTCTCCACTCATTTAGTTTTCAGAGAGGCTTCAAGACACATATTCTAATACAAGTTTTTTATAGAGACTGAATAAAGCATTTAATACCCCAGATGAGTCTTTTTATAATAAATACATTGTTTTTATTTTCTATTTTTTGAGAATTTCTTACATGAATACTTTATATTATTTCCATCCTTCTCTCCTCCTTCAATACCTCCCATGTACCCTAACTTCCTTTCAAATTCAAGGCCTCTTCTTTATTGTTATATTAATGTGCACACACACACACAGGCATACACATGCATGTTCTACTGTGTCCATTTATTGCTACTTGTATAAATATGTATTTTGTTATTTCATGTAACAAACCTGTTGGGTGATAACAGTCATAAATAAGATTTGAATGTAAAATTTGATATTAACCTATGTGTTTTAACTTTATTCTTATGAAGAATTAATATTAGAGATGCATGAAATAAATTTTTTCTTTTCTGACAACAGTATTTTGGAAGTTAGTATAATAGTACATTATTTTTAAAGTCTAAAATTTCTTATTCAAGTGTTGATTTGGTTAGCATAAGAAGCAGAACATAACTTCACAGATCCACTCACAGACTGCTTTTTTGTTTTATCTAGCTGTGTCTTTAAGGAGGTGAGCCTTCTGTGTAAGGTCTTAAATGATTAAACCATGCAGATTAGAAAATCTGATTTTCTGTCTTGAAGATTTATCAGTGATTATCAAATTAGAGTATACCAGTTGCTGTATGTCTACTCACAGTTAGGTTATGCCAGTGTTCTCTAAATCTAGCAGCTCTTTTATTAGTGGATGTCACTGTATCAAAATTCACGCTGTTTATGAAAATAAGGCAATTGATTGTTCATATTTGCTCCTTCTTAAAGACAGTTTGCAAAAACATCCTTTTGCCATATTCCATATCTTTTAACATATATATTACCATTTATATACACATAGATAACTATGTTTGTTATTTGTAATTAATAGAAGGATTTAGATTTCAGTTAAAGGAAAAGTATCTGTTACAAAGATTACAATATCCATAAGCATTATAAATAGTTTGTATTATGAAACATTGTGAACAGGACGTATTTCTGTGACATACCTAGTAGTTCCCATGCCTGACCTTTGAGATATGCTTGTTAGTCATCTTTGTAGCCATTGACTTTACTGTTTCTCTGAACAATTCTTAGTTTTACTCTGATCATCTGGGCACAGTGCAGTGCTACAGTACTACAGTTCTTTTCTTAGTGTTTTTTTTTTTTTTTTTTCCAACTGGAATTTACTTGGACAGACTGAATCACATTTAGTCATACTTGTGCTTTTTGTTTGACTACTAGAAAATGCAGAAATTTGTTTTGTGTTGGTGCTAAACTGAACAGTATGTAACATTCCTTCCTCATTTTCTTAACTTAAATATTTTTAGGCTTTTTATAGTCTATTGAAACTGTTCTAGACACTAAAAAAGCATAGTTGGATTTTAAATCACAGATGTTACTTAGTTTTTACAATAGCTTATTTCTGAGGTTTATGTATTTATTTTTCAGGTGGGAGGGTTGAGAGTCAGGGCCTTTGCATGTGCTAGGCAAGTGCTTCATGAAAGAGCTCCACCCCCCAGCCTTGTTTCTAAAAAGGTGTTTATACAGCGGTTCTGTGAGGAAATGAAAATATACCTTTTTATTTGTGCTTTACTTTTTAAAGTAAAGTCATCATTTGAAAACTATGGGTTCTGTTATCAGAAAAATGTTTGAGGGGTCATGGTTTTCAGATTAAGAAATCCTCAGCTCTTCACACTGTCAAATTTTGTGTTATCTTTTAAGTATCCACTAAGAATATGAAGTTTTAGTACAGTTTCTCTGGCTTCCTAATACTCTTTATTCTTCACTTCATCCTCATCTATTCCTCTGATACTTTAAATAGTAATTTTATCTCTATTTCTTATCCTTGCAAACTTTTACCTTTTCACTTTATACTAAGCAAGAAACAGAAATTCTTGTCCCTGTGCTTTCTTTTATTTCATTTGCGTCTCATTAGCAACCAAACTTCTATTAATTGTTCCATAACTTTAACATGATTAGGGTCCATATATTATTTTATTATTATTATTATTATTTTTGTAAAATTAATTGTGAAGGTTGAAAATCAGTGACCCTGGCTTGTACTCTTTAAGACTAACTTTGGTCCTATGCAGTTTGCTAGGTTTACCTTTTCCCTGTTTAGTGTTTCTTTGATGATTCCCTTCCTCTCCTTTTCTTTCCTTCTTCCCTCTCTCCCTTTCTCCCTTTCTCCTTCCCTTCTGTTTTCTCTGTTCGTTTTTCTTTTCTTTCCTTCCCTCCTCCCCCTTCTCTTTTTGAGACAAGTTATAGACAGTCTGTAACCTAGGCTGCCTAGAACAGTGTTTCTCAAACTATGGGTCAGAACCCCTTTGGCAAACATCTATCTCCAAATATTATGATCCATAATAGTAGCAAAATTACACTTATAAAGTAGCAATGGAATAATTTTATGGTTGGGAATCACCAGGATGTGAGGAACTGTATTAAAGGGTCACAGCATTAAGAAGGTTGAGAACCAGGCTGTGCTCAAACTCATGGTGATTCCTGTCTCAATTTCCTGAGTACTGAAGTTGTGGTTATGAGCCATCCCATCTAGTGCTTCTTTATTTTATTTTATTTTCTCTGCCCTTCTTATTAGTGGCCATTGTTAGCTAGAGGCATTGGCTAGAGGCATTGAACTTTGTTGTTGGTGTTGCTTTGTTTTTTTTTTTTTTTTCCTTTAACAACTGGCAGTTTTAGCCAGGCAGTGGTGGCACACAGCTTTAATCCCAGCACTCTAGAGGCAGAGGCATGTGAATAATTATGAGTTCGAGGCCAGCATGGTCTGTAGAGTGAGTCCCAGGACAGCCAAGGCTATACAGAGAAACCCTGTCTTGAAAACCAAAACCAAACCAAAAACTAAACCAAAACCAAAAAAAAAAAAAAAAAAAAAAAAAAAAAAAAAAACTCGCAGCCAACAAAAAAAAAAAAAAGGTCGTTTTTTTTTTTTTTTTACGTTAGGATTTTTCCCTAGTTTGTCTTTTTAAATTCTATTTACTGTAGTGTTACTTTGATATGTATCACGGTACTTCCACTAGCTCTGGTCATTGTTCTTAATTTTTGTTGATTCTAAAGTTCTCTTTTGTTGATTAGATAATTACTAACCAGGAGGTTTTGGTAGGGAGAACATTTTTTTTTTTCATATTAGATTTTATTAGCTGTCTAGTGGTTCTTGATTTTCCGTTCATGTTTGTGAATTGAAATGTTTGTGAACAGGAGATTAGAGTATGTATTTAGGTTTTCCTTATAAAGCTTGTAGAGTCCTGTATACAAATAAAGCTTAATTGACTAGATTTTTTATAAAAAAACTTTCTTCATCAACGTGTAACTGCACTAGCTCCAAGCATGGTGTTATGGTCAGGGATCACAAAGTTACGTATCAGAAACCGTGTCATGCAATATTAATACTGCTTCATGGGTTCTGTCATAGAGAACGTTCTTTCATTATTTAGGTCTAGCCTAGAATTTTGCAGTCCTCCTTAATCTCCCAGGTGCTGGGATTACAGACATGTGCCCTCATGCCTTCTACTGGAGATTTTCTGTGTATATGTATGTATGATGTTTTTCAGTCTGTGGCTGTGGTACCTGTGTGTAGGTCAGAGGTTCACCTTCTAGTGTTTACCCCTTGTCATTCTACCTTGTTGAAGACAGGGTCACTTTACCTTGGCATAAACCAGGCATAAACTAGTTGTCATTGTGGAGCTTCTGGAGGTTTCTGTCTCTGTATCCCTTCTCCTCACAAGGGCCTCTGCTGGGATTGCAGATAATACAGTTTCTGTTTTTTACATAGGTTCTGGGCAATCCAGACTCTGGTATAAGGCTTGTGGGCAAGTGCTTTTACTTGCTGAGCCATCTGCCTGGCCCTTTTGCCTGAGAGTCTTAGTTTTAAACTATTTTAATTTTTAAAAATGTTTGAAAAGTAAGAATTCTATTTTACAAGTTTATGAATAGTTTCCTGATGTTGTGAACTGAGTGAGGTAAAGTAGGACGTCTTAGTTTTTTCATGATCATTGTTGTCATATATGTTCTTTGACTATGTTACTGCCATGAATGATTTACTAGTCAATTTCCATTGTTTTATTTTTATCTTTCAGAAAGTTCAGTTTGGCAAATAGACTCACTTTTAGCTGTTAAAAAGTCTGTTCATACCATGTGTGTCTTTCTGCTTCTGGGATACCTCACTCTGGATGATCTTTTCTATTTCCCACCATTTGCCTGCAAATTTCGTAATTTCCTTGTTTTTCATTTCTGAGTAGTATTCCATTGTGTAAATGTACCACAATTTCTGTATCCATTCCTCAACTGAGGGACATCTGGGTTGTTTCCAGATTCTTGCTATTACGAATATAGCTGCTAACTGCTACGAACATGGTTGAGCAAATGTCATTGTTGTACACTTGAGCATATTTTGGATATATGCCTAGAAGTGTTACAGCTGGATCCTGAGGTAGCACTATTCCTAATTGTTTGAGAAAGCACCAGATTGATTTCCAAAGTGGTTGTACAAGTTTACATTCCCACCAGCAATGGAGGAGGGTTCCCTTTTCTCCACATCTTCTCCAGCATGTGTTGTCACTTGAATTTTTGATCTTAGGCACTCTATTGGGTGTAAGGTGAAATCTCAGGATTGTTTTGATTTGCATCTCCCTGATGACTAAGGACATGGAGAATTTCTTTAAGTGTTTTCTCTGCCATTTGATATTCCTCTATTGAGAATTCTCTGTTTAGACATATAATACAGCATAAACATACTAAAATTTGTACACTTAAAGAAGCTAAGCAAGAAGGAAGACCCTGGATAAGATGATCAATCCTCATTCAGAAAGGCAAACAGGATGGGTATTGGGAGAGGGAGAAAACAGGGAACAGGACAGGAACCTAACACAGAGGGCCTCTGAAAGACTTTACCGAGTAGGGTATCAAAGCAGATGCTGAGACTCATAGCCAAACTTTGGGCAGAGTGCCCAGAATCTTATGAAAGAAGAGGGGAGATAGAAATACCTGGAGGGGACAGGAGTTCAACAAAGAGAGCAACAGAACCAAGAAATCTGGGCCCAGGGGTCTTTTCTAAGACTGATACTCCAACCAAGGACCATTCATGGAGATACCCTAGAACCCCTGCACAAATGTAGCCCATGGCAGCTCAGTGTCCAAGTGGGTACCCTAATAAGGGGAGCAGGGACTGTCTCTGACATGAAATCATAGCCTAGGCTCTCTGATCAACTCTTTCTGAGGGGGGAGCAGCCTTATCAGGCCACAGAAGAAGACAAAGCAGCCAGTCCTGATGAGATCTGATAGACTAGGGTCAGAGGGAAGGGGAGGAGGATCTCCCATGGACTTGGGGAGGGGCATGGTTGGAGATGAGGGAGGGAGAGTAGGATTGGGAAGGGTTGAGGGAGGGGGCTACAGCAGGGCTACAAAGTGAATAAAGTGTAATTAATAAAAATACATTAAAAAAAATCTGTTCATTTGTTTAGGCTCTGTTTAAGCCAGTTCACTGCTTCTTCCTGCTTCTCACCTGACTTCTCAGTTTCAGGGATGGGCTTTGGTTCTGGGTCCTCTACCATGGAAGGAGTTTAGGGCAGTTTCCTGGCTCTGCTTTCCTCCTTCATCATGCTGCTGTGCGTCCGTCCTCTAGGTTCCATGTAGGATTGGAAGGGTGTGAAAAAGAGAGTGTAAAGCTCTTACATTTAATGCTATTCTTTTACTTTCTGTTTCTATTATGGGACAGTTTGCATTCTTGGAAGATTTTCTATGTACCTCTTACATAGATGGAGCAGTCTACAAGTATTTCTGTACACGAATATGCATACACAGGCTTTACCAAAAAGAAGCACACTCAGTAAACTAGAGCATGAGGAGTGAGACAAGTATAAATATCCGTGGAACATTTTTACTTCATTTATGGATTATTTGGATTCTTATATTTACAGTATACTTTTGGATATCTCACTATTTAAACATAAATGAAAAGCTATATATTGAAAAAAACCTATATATTGAAAAAGTTATATTGTGAACACCTTTCAAAAGAAAACAATTTTCTTCTATATAGAGAAAAAGCAGAGAAGGAATTTTAAAAAAATATAAAAAGTATTACTGTGTTTATTAATTATTTAAAAGAGCTGAATTTTAAAGTTAAGTTTTATGAAAAATATGGGGGATATGATATACTTTGAGATATTTTGCTAAATTTTTGTTATGTGAGTGGGCATTCTTTTTTAATATTTTTAATTGCGTTTATGTATTTGTGTAAATATATATGTGCATGTATGGAGGTCTGAAGAGAGTTTGTGGGAGTTGGAACACTATGCCTTTATCCTCTGAGCCGTTCAATCAGCCCAGCTATTTATTTTTAAATTCACATTTTGAGGTGCAATGTGCAGGTTTTAAATTTAATTTTATGCATTGACAAATATCTAGATAGCTGCCTATAACTCCTGTTAATAAAGGTCTAGGACATACGCTTCCACCAGGAAGTTCCTCCATACTGTTTTCCAGAGAACTACCCTCCATCCTAGTAAACCACTGCTCTGATTTCTGTTCTCATAGCTTCATTCTGCTGGTTCTGGATTTCAGAGGCTAGAACTCAGTTATGCCTGATGTCTTTCTACCTACTCCTGATTCAAACAGTATCCTGTTATACAAATATACCAATTTGTTTATCCTTCTGTTGAGATCACTTTGATCATCTCCAGTTTTTGGTTATTATAAATAAAGCTACAATAAAAAACGGGTGACAAATCTTTCTGAATACATTGTTTTATTGATAGGTCATAGAATAAATACATGTTTTGCTTTTTAAGAAACTGTCAAACTTTGCTCTGTTGTCATGCTACTTTGTACTTACACTAGCAATTAATGACAGGCCTACTTGTTTTTTGTTTTTTTGAGACAGGGTTTTCCTGTATAGCCTTGGCTGTCATGGTATTCACGCTGTAGATCAGGCTGACCTTAAACTCACAGAGATCCACCTGCCTCTGCCTCCTGGAGTGCTGGGATTTAAGGCATATACCACCATCTCCCAGCTGGTCTACTTGTTCTTAATTGCTGTTAGTGTTGCTATTGATAGTCTTCTAGCTTTGTTTTTGTTGTTTCTTTTTTAAAAATTATACATTTTACATCCTGATTGCAGCCTCCTCCTCTCTTCCCAGTCACCCCCCCCCCCCCAATTCTACCCTCTTCTTCTCCTGAGAGGAGGGGGAGGTCCCCCATGGTACCAACCTGCTCTGCCACATAGTTTATTGCAGAGTTAGGAGCATCCTCTCCCACTGTAGCCAGCCAAGGTTCTGTTCTCTGGTTAGGGGAAGGGGATCCAAAGGCCCGCTCTCCAGTTATTAGGGGATTCACATG
The DNA here is from genome assembly GCF_907164565.1 of Psammomys obesus. NCBI lineage: Eukaryota > Metazoa > Chordata > Mammalia > Rodentia > Muridae > Psammomys > Psammomys obesus. The sequence continues at coordinate 15,389,008 of NW_026596040.1, forward strand.
AAGAGCAAGTTGCGCATATCCTACATATGTGCGGGTGTCCTAGGATGGTGGTTCAGGCTCTGTGAGCCCCCATGGACGTAGGGCAGTTGGCTTTGTATGTCTTCTTATAGAATTGTTGGTAATCTGTTAAAGTTTTCCCTTACTTATGAGTAAATGATACTTTTATGGTTTTAATTTTTTATTTCCATGGTAAGTATGATTTTAAGCAAGACTTCATATATTTATTGGTTATTTGCCTACATTCTTTGTGGAAGATATTTTTTTACATAAAAAGTAAAGTTTATTTAAATTCAGTATATTAATGCATATTCATAAGTATATGAAATAATTTCCCTTAGTTTTTGGTGTTTCTGTTTAGTTCTATTTATTAAATTTTTCTCTTTTTTTTTTTAATATGCCACAAGCTTGCAAAGCTATTTTCCTTTATGGTTCTAATATTTGTGTTTATACTTATCATTCTTTCATGGATTGAAGCACTGTTCATTTTTTTTTTTTTTTCTATACAAGTGTATGGTTGCTGTAACCCACTGTCACTGTAGAATTGACTTGGTGCCTTAATGAAAAATAGGTTGACCATAGGTGTGGCTCTGTTTTGGACTCTGCTGTTTCATTTACCTGTTCTGTAGTAGCTCCATATAGTCTTAATTACTGTAGCTGTCTGTTAAGCCTTGAAATTAGGTACTGTTGTATTTAATTTTGTTTTGTGGTTTGATATTGTTTATTCTAGATTCTGTATTTCAACACCATGTTAAGAACAGTCTTCTAAATCTAGAAGACAAATTCACTGTCCTGTTGCTTGGGATTGTTCTATAGATATTTTGAAAAGTCACAATTTTGAGGCATTCTGTTCTTCCTCACTTATTTCCTTATGTGGCCCAGGCAGGGTATTGCAGGCATGTGTCACCACAACCTAGCTTGAAACTGTCATTGCAAGGAATGGGTTGTCTAGAGAAAGTGGGTGTTCATGTAATACAGCTGCCAGACCAACCACAAAATTCACATATATTTGATAGCTGAAATTTCTAAAGGAAATGTGTGATTACTCTTTTAAAAGTCTTTAACTTTTTTAAAAAATGCTTTAGACATTTCTTCTGTATGTTAGAAAATTCAGTACATGTAACTAGGTATGGTGGTATATGGCTGTAAGCTTAGAACTTGGGCATCTGAGTCAGGACGATTGCAGAGGTTGAGACCAGCTTGTGATACATAATAAGATCTTATCTCTTAAAGAACCTTTTATACCTATCTTCTCCAGCATTTCTTAGCTTTGTGAAAGTGCTTTTTGTAAAGACTTAGTTTGAGTGTTACATAAGCATTGTTTTCCTTGAGAGATGGAAAGACTGTATTTTTATCTATTAGTTTTGTGACTCTTAACCTATCTATAAAGAATAATTATTTAAGTAAATGAAGATAAAGTTAGAATATACTTTTGAAAAGTCTAAAAATTAAGTGTACAACAGTAAAGAAAATACTTTAAGATTTAAAAAATTCAAAACATGTTGTTTTTCTCCTTTAAAAAGTATCTATATTGATTTCCCAGAAAAATTGATTTCCCAATTTTTCTACTTGTGATAACTTTTAAATTGAAATATCTAGGTTATCAGTGTGTTGTTCTATGAAACACTGGATTTTTTACTCCTTTGTTATTTTAAAATAACCAAATTCCTGGTTTTTAGGTTGTGTGTTTGTGGGGCATGAGGAGATGCCTCTGCACAAGCATGGGACCTGATTTTGGGTACCAACCAGTCATGTAAAGAGCTGGGCATGATGTGTGCCTCTGTAGCACTGCCACTGGAAGGCACACAGGCAAGGGACCATGAGAGCTTCCTGTCACCAGCTAACCTGAGCACTCAAGAGTATTAGGGGACACCATTTCTAAGCAAAGCAAACCAACCAAAGCAATGTGGAGAGTGAGTGAGGAAGACACCTGTGGTGATTCAAATGAGAATTTCTCCCATAGGCACATCTATTTGAACATTTGGTCCCCAGAAGGTGGTGTGTTCAGGGAGGGTACAGAATCTTTTGGAGGTGTAGCCTTGCTGGAGGAAGTGTGTCACTGGGACTAGGCTTACAGAGTTTATAGTCTTACTCTGCTTACAATTTGCTTTCTCTGCTTCCTGTGTGTAGTTGAGATATGATCTCTCAACCCTACCTGCATTGCCTGTTGCCATGCCTTCCTTACCCTGGGGGCCAAAAGAAACTCGTCTACAAGCTGATTTTGATTATGGTGTTTTTATCATAGCAACAAAAACTGACAAAACATCTGATTTCTACCTCTGGCCTCATTTACATATGTGCTTCCACATGCTCATGGTCATATAAACATCTACACACATGTACCACACATGTATACACAAACACAATTTTTTAAAAAGTTAAATTTTGTTTTTGTAATGTTTGCTGTTAAGGTATAGACATAAAAAGTAATGGTTGATTTAAGAGTCTCTTGTGCTTTGATGTCAGTGGCCTCAACAAATACACCTAAGCTTTGTCCTTCAGTTTCCTAAATATATATGTTATCTCTGTTGACAATTTTCTCTTCTTAATATTATAGCTCTCTATCAACACCAGCTTATATCGCCAAGAAGTTAATTTTGAAGACATATTTTACTGAGAAGACAACTGAGAACAGTTGTACGAATGGGATGAACACGTGTCAGTTGAACCTGCTGAAGTTTGAATGCTAACGTTGCTCATCGGGTCCTGCTACCTAGTGATGCACCTATTCTCACAGTACTCCATTTCATCGTGCTTGTCTTGATTAAAGAATTCAAAGTGGAGTACCAAAAACTTGATATGGATAATAAAAAGAAAGACAAGGACAAATCAGATGATAGAATGGCACGGCCCAGTGGTCGATCAGGGCACAGCACTCGAGGAACTGGGTCTTCTTCATCTGGAGTTTTAATGGTTGGACCTAACTTTAGAGTTGGGAAAAAAATTGGATGTGGCAATTTTGGAGAATTACGATTAGGTAAGACTGTTTTGTTTATTTCAGTATGTGAAGAACATTTTTTAAATGAATACACTTGTAAAAGTACTTTCTTGTTTTAGTTGTGAAGTTCTTTAAGGTATATAGTTAGTTGACCACTGTTGCCCAAAATCCTGGGTTATAAAGAATACAGATGTTGAAAATTTCTTATTTATTTGTACTTTCATCTGTTAGGATTTCCCAAGTGTCTGAATGTCTCTTTGTTTGAGATTAACCATTCTCATTTCTTAAGAATGTGAGAAAACAAGAAAACGTAAATTTAAAGCATCAAGCAGGGACTAGAGAGGTGTCACAGTGGTCCGGAGCACTGACTCGTCTTCCGCAGCACCCAGGTTTAATTCCCAGTACCCACATGGCAGCTCACAACCACTTGTAAGTCCACTTCAAGGGAATCCTGTGGCTTCCTTCTGACCTTCTTCAGTAGTGAGCTCAAGTGCATAGTGCGCGTACACACACACTCACACATGTACATATATATATGTGTTGTATTTGGTTATTAATATTTACTATTGATATATCTTTTAGTAAAGCTACGGTTAATCCTAACCAGCTGTTTAACCAAATCACCACACAGAGACTAGGATTTATTTAGTTAACCTAGAAGACAATGCTGGGCAATAGTTATCCATCCTAAACCTCTAAGCCCGCATAGTTTCATGCCATTCAGATTCACCCATTATACTTGCTTTTAGTGATATCTTAGGTCCGGTTCATTTCTCCACATTGTTCCAAGACCTCTTCTCCAGCCTCTGCTCTCCCAGCTTCTGCCTCCTACTCCTTCCTCTCTCCGGCTCCTCTCCTTTCCTCCTACTCCTTCCTCTCCTCCTGCTTCCTTCCTCTTCTCCCACTGTAAGCCAGGATGTCCTACCCTATCCTCTCCATTGCTCAACATTGTGGCTGGGTGTTTTAATTGACAACTAAGAGAACAAATGGTGGCATGTTTACACAAACTTGATCCAAGTGATACTTAGAATAATTATCACAATGCAATGTCCAGATTGAAACCAGATAGTGGGGGAGAGAAATCAGCATTTGAATGAACAAAGGTAAGGTGTATACATTCCAAAAGAACATTATACCAACATATATGTATATATATAACGTGTATGTCTGTATGCAGGCAAAACACCCACACATAAAAATGAGTAAATAAAATTTTATACAGGCCATAACTTCCAGTAAGTCTTTTGTTGTATAGTATGTTTTGGGATAATATTTAGGTTCCATTTTCATATTTCAAAGTTTAGTAACTGGTTTAGAATCATATATGTAGCTTAAAGTCAAGTTAAGGTACTGTGTAAAATTAATGACATTTACATTGTTATAATTGCTTGTTTCTATGTGCTGTTTTCCCATTTCCTTAACCTTGCTCTGTCTGGGATAAGGTTTAGGATCATTTCTTTAACAAGGATCTCAGAACATCTACTCATGCTGTAGTTTGGGAAATTCTGGCCTTACTAACTGTCCATCCACTTCAGGAACCTGAGGCTCCATAGGGAGGGCACTTGCCAGAAGCCACAGAGCAGTGTAGTAACAGATTTAGATGTGAGATAACAGTCTTCTTTCCTCTAGTGCAGTTGAGAAGCTGTCTCATTGGAAAGAAACAAGGAATGATCCTTAAGTAATTAGATACATTAGAGACTCTCCTCATTAGACCGCCAGGACTATGAACTTGAGGTGAAAAAAAATGGCTTTATGGTTTTCATTGGGTCCCACCTGCTGTTTAAAATAAAAAGATTTGTGTGTTTCTTTTTTTTGGGGGGGGGGGACTGAAGATAATTTCTACTGAGCTTCTACAAGATGATAAGAGTATCATCTTGTAAAAAATCCTAATTTGTAGTCTCTTCTATTTCATTTGTTTTATATTACTAATATACATTAAATATTAATGAATGAAAAAGCAAGCTAGCCAATGACATTCTTTGCACATAGCTATAAAGATGATGTAGTTGACAGATTCTTTTGCATCTAGTAGGGACTGAAATATGTGAAAGGACAAATATTTTCAGGCTTATTTTTGAAAGATAGTTAATTTGAATTTTCTAAGCTGTTTCTTACTTGAGAGAAAAATTAGATTATTTATGTTCTATCAAATTTTGAAACCATGGAATTCTTAACGTTGATCATATATTGAAGGATGTTCATGAACCACTTTTTAGGTTATTATAAATCATAGATTTATGAGTATAATATAGAACACTAACAATATCTGCATGGGCTTTGGTTGTTTTTATTAGAGTTATCCATAAAATTTAACTATTTTTATAATATACACTGTGTGTATGTGTATATGTATGTAAAACAATGCTAGTGGGCCAACTTAACCAGAACAATTTGAGACATAATGTCTCATGAGCCATATGCTGAAATTTCACTACATATTGTGAAACATTCCTTTCTTTGTATCTGTGAATAAAAGTAAAGACAATGTGCCTGCTTAATATCTCTAATCTTAGCCAAATGATCATGTAGACTCAAAGTTGTTGTATATATGTGATATTTATTTAAATATTTTATCTATATATCTATATCTTGAAAAGTCACGTTAATATACTGTAATAACATATCAGACTTTTCCTGCAAAGCTATGATTCTACTAGAATGGAGTGTAGTGAACCAATGAGTTTAGTTAGTTAATTTTAATAGTCTAGGTGTGGTATTACTCAACAGCAGGCATAATCCAAAAGGCAGCTGCTTCACTGAGGAGCCCACTCTACTTGAGTGCCAGCGTAGGAAAAGCTGCATTTCTGGAGCTCTCTGCCTGACTTACAGGCAGCTTGGCAGGTCAGGAGATTATTAGCCTCATGGGTAGGACAGTCTCTTCTAAGCAGCTGTGTATTGCATCCATAAACTTAACCTTGGGGAGGGGACTTGTGAATCTTGGAAGTTTCAGCTCTCCAGGATTTAGAAGATCTTTTACTTCCTGAGTTTCATGCTTCGTTCCCCTCTCCAGGAGGGAGTATTTTCTTATATAACAAATAAATATATCCTCTCTATCTATACATGTCATTGTTTTATGGATATTTAAGTATTTTACATACAGGCATTCATATCCATATATATAAACATAAAGAGCTAAGTCACTTTAATTTTTCTTATTTATACTAAGGGAACATTTTCTACTTTCTTTCCAGAGCCCTTCGTGGTTTCTTTGCTTTAAAAAAAAAGTTATTATAAGGATTAGGTTTTTTGTTTGTTTGTTTGTTTTGGGTTCTTTCTAAAATTTTTTTATTAACCTTTATGTTTACTTTATGTGTATGGGTAGTTTCCCGCAAGTATATGTGAGTGCCATGAGTGCAGTACTTGTAGTACTTGCAGAGCTAGAAGACAGTGTCAGATCCTTTGAGCCTGGAGTTACAGGTCATCATGAGCTGCCATGTGGGTGCTGGGAATTGAGCACAGGCGCTCTGGAAGAGCAGCCAGTGCTGTTCACTGCTGAGCTACCCTCTCCAGGCATGCTTTGGATCCTTAATGTATTTCTACTTAAGTGAAATTAATAAAAACATCTTGAACATTAGATTTTTCTATACTAATTTTGCAATTTTGCGTGTGTGTGTGTGTGTGTGTGTGTGTGTGTGTGTGGTATTTGAGTAAGAAAGAATATGAGGTTTACCTTTTCTAGGTTAGTGCTTTTCAACAAATGTCCTTAATTTTCCACAAAGATGCCCAGATTTAGGCTGGAAAGTTTTCTGTTTTATAGAAAGTTGTCTCTTATAAGTATAGGGCACATTAACTACTTCAGACCTTTTTGATACCTTGCTGTTATAACCTTACATGCAACTCAATGATACCTCACCCAATGCCTAGTTGCCTCAAGAAGAGACAATGCTGTCCACTGCTGGACACTGTTCTCACAGGTTATTAAACTTAAAAAAAATAATGACAGGTTAAAAAACAAACAAATGGGTAAACATTAAATTTAAATTTTATTTAAATCAGGTTGATTTGTGTTTTTTATTTATGTGTTGGCAGTAAAGCTTGCATTTTTTACCTGCTGGTATATGTAGTTCAAGTTTAAACAATAATTCAGAATCCCTAGAACTATTTTTGACATATATATACTGAGTGACTTCAGACATAGCTAGCCAAAATCATAGGATATTGTATACTTAGGATATTGTATACTTAAAACATTTTTATTTGTATGGTCTTTGGACAGCTTTTAAAAATATTTAAAAATCTTTAACAATCTCATCTAATATGTAATGTATTCTAATTCCCCCATTTCCATCTCCTTTCCAAGTGCCTCTGGACTCTTCTTCCTAACAATTTCCCCTCCTCCTTTCATGTTTTATTTTTAGAAAATGACTCTACTGAATTTAATTATGGCTGCCTGCCTGTGCCTGGGTGTGGAGTTATTTACTAGAGCCTGGGAACTTACTAGTGGATACAACTTGACCTTTCTCTCACCAAGTTTTAGTGATGAGGCTTCTTCCTCCCCTCCCCCTTCATTTTGTGTGAGTGTCTGGCCCATGGAGGCCAGAAGAGGGTGCTACATACCCTAGATTGGAGTTACGAGTGGTTGTGAGTCTCTATTTGGGTGCTGGGAATTGAACCTAAGTCCTTCCTCTAGAATACCTTTGGACATCTTAAAATCTTTGTTTGGGAAGAGCCATTTCTTAGAAAAAGAGCAATTACTGGAGACCTAGATAAGGTCATGCCTTGGGTATGTGGATTATGCAATTCCCAGCCTTACTGTCTTTATCCTCCTGTGTACCCAGGAACAATATTCTGTGCCGTGCTATTAGAGACCAGCCCTCTACCCAAAGGTCGTTGGGACCATGGAGACACACCAGTCCTAATCAGTTTATTTTGCCCTGCTTCTCTCCCCAAAACTCTAATAATGGACTTTGCTTAAGCACTCCTTATGCTCTTGTCTTCTGCCATCTTATCTAAACAGTATGCTTCTGTAATGCTCTATGGCAGTGCTTCTCCATCTTCCTACTGCTGTGTCCTTTTCATGCAGTTCCTCGTGGTGTGGTGACCCCAGCGATAAAATTTTTTTTATTGCTACTCCATAACTGTGATCTTGCTACTGTTATGAATCATAATGCAAATATTTGTGTTTTCTGATGGTCTTAGGTGACCCCTGTGAAAAGGTGATTTGACACCTAAAGGGTCATGACCCACAGGTTGAGAACTGCTGCCCTGTGACATTCTGTGTAACCTCTTCAGACTTGTGAATATAACAAACTTTATTTCTGCTGAGCTTCATGTCTGTTTTTGTGGCAGTGCCTGATTGACATAACATTAAAAGCAAAACAAGTAAGCCCACACAACTCAGAACAAGGGTATTATTTATTGCTTTATGCATTGCCATAGCTAAAGTAAGATACTGTGCCCTTTGACATAATTAAGCTTTCCACAGGAGTTTCTACAGCTTCTTTTATTTTTGTTTTTCTTCTTGGATTGCTCACAACTCCTTGTTTTGATGTGTTTGAAAATTATGATATTGAAATTTTCATAGGCTTTATATCTCCATGACATAAATGATTTGGGTAAATTCACCGTTTTAACATTTACTAAATCTTTCTTTGTGCAGAAACATTCTAAAACATTTGAAAATGTGAAAATAAAGAGTAGATGGTGGGGCTGGCAAGAGAGCTTAGTGCAAGAAGGCACTTGTCACCAAGCCTGACAAGCTTAATCCTTGATACCTTCATGATGACAAGTGAGACTGATTTCTGTGTACTCCATGGCACATGCATGCCCTGCCACTTCCCTCAAATAAATAAATAAATAAATAGATGTTAAAAAAAATTGAAAATCGACGGTGATGCTATGACAACAGATTTAAAAATTCCCAAGTACATTAATTTTAAATACATTATTTTGTTTTCTTCCACCTAACACATACTAGAGGTTGAGCACCCAGGGTACCCCTTTGTCTTCAGTTTGTGGTATTATTGTCTGTAGGCTGATCTCACTAGCTGTTACTCCTTTCTAGTCAGCCAAACTGAAGAAGGAAGAAGAATCAGGCATATACTCTATTCCGGGAAACTGGAAGTGTCATACTTCATGTCCATTGGTGCGAAGTTAGTAATGTTGTAGTAAATAAAGTGGTGTTGTGCTATATAATGTTTATTATTTTTTGCCCTATGATTATCACGGTGGTATTATATAGCCAGCTATCACAATCAATAAAACACAGATACCTGTTAGAGTTTATATTGCCTTATTTACCTTGGGTAGCCAGATATTTTCACCTGTGCTATCTCAATAGCCTTCTCATCCATTTCCCAGTCCCCATCTAATGCTATTTGCCTTAACTATTCTTGTCTGGGCTACTTCTATCCATAATCTCATAAATACTTGCTTATATTTTTCATCTTGGTGTTTCTTTTTATTCCATCTTTGGAGTCCTTTCTCCTGGCCCACATAGTTCCTTCTTTATGCTAACCCATCTTGGCGTCCTCCTTCCTCCTCTCTTTCTGTCTGTCTGTCTGTTTTCTCTGATTCTTCTGAACTCAAAGCCCGGGAACCTTAGCCATGCCTACCGCATTCTGCCCTGCACAGATTTTTAGGCTTTTTAATCAAACAATCAGCAATAATGTCTTAGGCAGGTTTACACAACAAGGATAGGTGTATCTAGGCAGTCACCAGATCTTGAGGGCCAGTAATTAATATCAAAATACAAACATCAGACCAACCCCCAACATAGTCACTTGGTCACATTAAGCTGAAAATGCCTGGAAAATATAGTTTGTATCTGGGCAACCATTTTTAAATTTGGGCATTCTTTATTATGGGAAGTGCAGAGTTAATATTGATAGACAGCTAGTCATCTGAAGGACATAGTTTTCCTTAATAACTCCAGTTCCCCAGTGTTGGTAAAACCTCTTCACATTCAATATGGCAGAAAACTGAATTGGAAATGTCAGTTGAAATAGATTAAGGTATCAGTGAACTAGCCTCAGACCACTTGAAGCATTAATGATATCTCTGTGTCCCTCCCATCTCACTCATACCATGTAGACAAATACACTGTGTACCATTTGATTTTGTGTATAACACATACTGATTAAAATCTAACTGTAGGACTATAGCTGTACTTCGTGGCAAGACTGTATATTGTTTAATCTTTGTTCATATTCATGACTGTAATCCTCACTTTAGCTTGATATCTAATATTAATAAAGATGCTTTTTAGGATTCAACTTTTTGTTCTTTTTTTTTCCTGTAACACAAAAAGATTAGACTATACGAAAGCCAGCAAAAATGTTGGTAAATGTTCTGTGGGATCTATTTAATTACTTGTCTTTTGAATTTTTCCTGCATATAGTTCAGAATAAAAATTATAGAAAGATAGTTATGAAGAGATTATAATCTGGAGAAATATATATATTTTCCATTTTAAAACTCAATTGTGAATTAGATACCAGTTCCTTAAAACCAGCTTCTTCATTGTTAGTAACACTACTTACGTTTCGTAGATGAACCTACATTCTCATATGTGAGGAGTTTAAAAATGTCTATGAAAATATTTGTAAATGCAAAACTAATTGCTTAAAAATAAAAAAGATATTCTCTAAAGTTTGAGAACCATGAAGGCTTGTTTAATGAGTTTCAGGATAGAACTTGATTTGTAACACTTAGTATTTCTATTGGGTTAAATCTTTCAAATATGTTGAGTTCATGAGATCTATGCTACTCAGCATTAAAAATGAATGTTTCTCCATTCACACATTTTTATGTAATAAGGGCAGTATTTAGAATATTTCTGAGACTATTTTGTTCTGTAAAGATGGCAGCACATCTGCAGCTGAAGTTAGGAGCTGTATGAGAGCTTAAAGGGTGCTGTGCAGAAAAATGCCATACATGAAAATCGATAAGCCACCTACTTTGTTTTTAGTAGTCATTGTAACCAGAGCCACTTTCTCCGTCTAAAAACTGTATAAACAGTCATTCGATTTTCAGTACAGTTGTCATTCATAAGCTCATTTAAAAAATTGAAATTAAGAAACAACATGTGCTATTCTTTCTATTTCTTTTGTTGTTCTTATAAAAGATACATGCTAATGTGTATTTCAAATTGTCCTCCTATTCTTAGCTCTTATTCTTCATAGTATTCTCCTGGGGATGCAGATTCTGACCATTGGGATTTTCTTGGTTTAAAGCCAACACAAAGATAATTGTAGTTTATTTAGATTCTTTGCATGTTAGTGATGTTAAACCTGTGTTCTCATTTGTCATTTACATGCCTTTGCATTTAACATAATTTTCAGTATTTAGGATTTTAAAGCATTTCATGTATCCAAATATGCATAAAACCCTCTGTTGATGTTTTCTTATTCCCAGAAGGGTCTCCATATTTGAGATAAGTATTTTTTGTTTCATTTCTTCTATTTAACTCTAAATAGTTGTAATTAATTTGGTTGTAAGTTGAGATATTACTTTTCTCAAAGTAGTTAATGAGTTTCTAGCTAACTATTGGTTAGGTTTTTTTTCTTCCTTCCTTTCTTCCCTTCTTAAAAAAAATATTTATTTATTTTTGTTTTTTTGAGACAGGGTTTCTCTTTATATCCTTGGCTGTCCTGGAAGTAGTTTTATAGACCAGGCTGGCCTTTCAAGTGCTGGGATTAAAGGCATGTGTTACTATTGCCCAGCTTGAATAGTTTTCTTAATTAAACATAGCCCAGAATTTTTGTCTGTCTGATACATATATTAGATTAAATAAATGTGCCCTAATAAGACTATATTCCACAATCATTTAAAAGGAAATGGTGGATGGGTGAGTTTTAGGTTCTTTTTTTATATAGGTGTTTTGGCTTTAAATGTGTTCACTGTTTACTTGAATATTGATTATTTCCTAAGTTTCTAATAACAAAGTCAGAATTTTTTTTATTAGAATTGGATAATGTGTTTATTAGTACCAGTTTCTACTTGGAATCTAAGTGAAACATTAAATCTGTTATTGAGTTTATAATAAATTTAGCAATTTCCTCTTAAGAGTTGGAAGTAAAAGCTTTTGCTTTATTTAAATGTTTTATATACTTTTTGTTTTAAGTAGTCATAAAAGTTATGTAAATTAAATTTAAAAGTATTAGCAGAATCTGACTTATTTCTTCCTTTTTCAAGGGAAAAATTTATACACAAATGAATATGTGGCGATTAAACTGGTAAGTTCATACTGATTATTTATTCTACAATTATTTCTCTTAATTATTGGCTTATTAATTTTTTAATCTTCACATTTATAACTTTGGTGTCCATTCAGAAGGAAGAATGCTTGCATGACTGGCCTTTTGTTATAAAAGCCCCAACATCATCCTGTCTCTGAAGCATATGATGTTGTACTTTCTTTGTCATGAAAACTCTGTCTTTACTTTGGCAGCATCATGCAAGTAAAATTTTATAGTTTGGCAGTTTTTATAATTTATAAAGATATTTTCAAATGGATAAACATAAAATTTCTATTTGATTCAATCATGTAGATAAAACAAATGTGTCTCTAGCATTCAGGATTGTATTTGAAGACACACTTCCTATTATCTTCTGAATTTTTTTTCTACTGGTGTTTTATAAATTTGGTTGTTGCTTGACTTCCAGGGATTCAAAAATCCATGAGTGTTGGTTGTAGCAAGGAGTATTCCAAAGTTTCATGTGCTCAGTATGACAGGTACAAAGTAGATCTGTTTGGAAAAATTTGTTTTCAGGAATTTTTATTCATTTATTTTATTGTTTGTTTGTTCGTTCGTTCGTTCGTTCATTCATTCATTCATTCATTCATTCATTCATTCATTCATTCATTCCTTGAGACAGAGTCTCTATTTAGATCTGGCTGTTCTAGAACTCATTTTGTAGCCTAGACTGGTGTTGAACTCACAAATCTACCTTATTCTGTCTCTCAAGTGCTGGGATTAAGGGCGTGTGCCCCTACATGGTACTAGGAACCATTTTTATATGGTGTATTTTCTTTGTCTGATTGTCAAGTTTCCCTGAGGTCCAGGCTGACTTGGTGTTCTCATTCTCCTCACCCTTGTTATCCTCATCTCTGACAGTGTGACCTATGTTATTAGGGTGATTTGAGTCAGATTCTTAGAGTAAGAGGCAGTGGGAGGAAACTACAAAAAAGAGAGAGAGACAGGAAGGAAGGAAGGAAGGAAGGAAGGAAGGAAGGAAGGAAGGAAGG
>NW_026596040.1:15402141-15511550 GCF_907164565.1 Psammomys obesus
AGGAAGGAAGGAAGGAAGGAAGGAAGGAAGGAAGGAAGGAAGGAAGGAAGGAAGGAATAGAAAGAAAGCTTTTGAACTGCAGTGGAAAGTCCCCACTGCTTAAAGTGTGTTTGTGAGTGTAGGCTCGTTTTCCTTCCTTTCACTGAAGTGAAGACAGGAAGTCAGGCTGTGGCACTACTGAGACACATGTGACTGACAGGGCTTAGCCAGATGACTTTTCCCTGCCTTCAAGGCCTAGTCTTTGGCTATATCCTATGAAGCCTGCTTAGGTTATGTCAAGATTATTACTGCTGTTTTTAATTGGATTTGTGATCGTCAGTCATGAGAGTCAGTTTGTATAATCAAGCTCTTAAAGATGTCAAAATTGAGAAAATAATTTCTGCTTTTTGATGAGATATTTTCAATATTAAGGTTCCAAGTGCCCAAATTAGTATGAATACTGTTTTATTTTAAAAATATCAGTTCACTTTCCCCTCTCCAGCAGCCATCAACTGGCAGTAACTCATCAGCTAGGAAGAATGCTTTATGTACCCCCTTCATCTGTGCTGGAGTGTTGATGGGCTGGGGTTTGTGTGGGCAGCCTTATCTGTTCCGAGGCCCTGAGTGCAGTGACAGCACTTTACAGCACTCCTCCCCCTCTTTGACTCTTAAATTCTTTCTGTCCCTTCTTCAAGAAGGCTGTATTCCTTCAGGGTGCAGGGATGGAGGGGATTACTGAGGGTGGTTGGTATAGATGTCCCACTTAGGGCTGAACATTCAGTAGTCACTTATTCTCAGCACTTTGACCAGTTATGAATCATCACATTAAATAATTTTGAAAGGCAACATAGGAAGCTGATTTAAAACAGACACAGGAAGTTAATATATAGGAGTCACTGTAGAGAGACTCAGCATACAGGAACTGTTCAGTATTTGAACGGGCATTCTGATTTTTATGAAGCAGCCATAGTGAACAGCTCTGTGTGCAGAGTGTATCCTGTGTCAGAGACAGGAGCCCTGCCCGTTAATTCATCTGCTGTGACCCCCTATGTCCTGTTGTTTCAGATTTAGAGCTTGTTTGCCCTGTCCCCACCAATGGTGCCTTAGTAAATACAAGTCATGCCTTCTGGCCTCTTTATGTACATTACATGAAGCACAGTTTATTTGTATAATTTTCTTTTCTGCCTTTTTCTGGGGAGATGTTGGAGAGGGCCTCCTTCCTTTAATCTGACTGTCTTTTTAGGCAGTTTCGTGTAGTCCAGGCTGGCCTTGGGTTTGCTATGCAGCTGAAAATGACCTTGAACTCTGGATCATCTTGCTGCCTCTTTTCAAGTGCTAATAATTATTGGCGTGCACCTCCACACCCAGCCTGTTTGTCTTTTTCTTTGTAAGTACAGCTTTACATACAAAAGTTATTATTACTCATAATTTAGGGTAATTGGGAACATTTTTACTTTGGTATTTTGAGGTAAGTTTGGCCTATAGCTATATCCTTCCTGTATTTATTGGAAGGTCAGAAATGTTTACATTTGGTCCTTAATTACTATTTTCCATGTGTGTGGTTTGATGTGTTTATTGTGTCTGAGTGCAATAGATGAGGTGTAATTTTGTTTAGAACCAGCCATAAAGATACTCACTTGAAAATATATTTGTATATTTTTAGACATTTCTGTATATTGGTGAAATAAAGGCACTGTGTGATATTTTGAGAACAGGTGTTAGTGGCTGCTTGCAGTTGCCACTTTATGTAGTTGCATCTTACAAATGTTCACATTTTTCTATTACCCCACTTCAGATTGGTGTCTTGTCTAGGTGTTTCCACTCACATAATAACCAGGTGCCCATGACTATTGAAAATATCTTCCTTTGATCATTTGATTTTAGCTGCATGGTGGTATGGCAACATTGGGTTGTTGCTGTTGAAGTCCTGGAGTCAAGCTGAAATTACTAACCTAAGTCAGGATTGTTTCCCTTTTTTTTTTTACCTGGAGGGTATCAATAAATAAGTATATATTAAACTTGGTTGTGATTGTGTAAGTGGATATTATCTCGCATATTAAGGTTGTGTATTTTTAGCTGATTAACCAAAATTTATGGATAATGTAGTGCTATGTGGAAGGCACTATTTTAATTACTTTATATATTAAATTTTATATTATACACACACACATTCCTTTATTGAGATCTTGAAGAAGAGAACCATAAAAAGTTTAAGCCCTATTATACAGATGAGGAACTGCGGTCTGGAAAGGTTAGTTAGCTTTCCAAATGTGACATAGCTAGTGAAGTGGGACATTGAGGGTTTAAATCCAGCATAATTTGTTTTCAGTCTCTGTGCTTTTAACTGCTCTGTATTGCTCCTCAAAATTGAAGCTTAGTGTTTTCTATAAATAATCCTTAAGGTCCTAAGATTGCTGTGAATTTCATATATTTCTTTTTTGGCTTCTCATTTTTTAATCTGGTTTTGCTATCATCACTGACCTCCTCTCATCCAGTGTTTATTAGGCCTTCTCACCATATTGTCCAGGTCTCTAATGTTGTATAATTCCTTCTTTCCTCTGTTCATGTATCTTCATAGTTTTTGTGTAAACCTTTTACTTCCGTAGTTTCTTGTTTTTTTGTTGTATTTATCTTTCGTTACATAAAACTATGTTTTAAATTTTATTACTTATTTTTTAAAAATTCTGTTGTTTCTTCTGGTAGTATTCTGGTCAGATGGTATCAATTTATTGAACATTGAGCACAGTGTTGGTATATATGTGGATCTAGAGACATAGAGATAACCAGTAGAATATTCTAGTGTGCATAGAGCTGAGAGTATAGTTTAAAACATTTGGAGTCATAACCTAGAGGTTGTCTTAAAATTGAAATTTTTCTTTTGTTTGTTTATTCAATTGTTTCCATAGGAGCCCATGAAATCCAGAGCACCACAGTTGCATTTGGAATACAGATTCTATAAGCAGTTAGGATCTGGAGGTAAGTTATATGGATTTTAACTTTTATAATAACACAGATCATCATAACAACAATTCTTTAGTTTTAAGAAATAGTATTTTGAATTTGGTTACAAAGTCATTCTTTAAATTTTTTTATTTTTATTTTTATTTTTTTTTAAATTGAGACTGAAGAGATGCTTCAGTGGTAGAAAGTCCTTCCTGCTCTTTCAGGGGATGAGAGCTCCTACACATATATCAAGAGACAAGCATCCACCTGCAACTCCAGCTGCAGAGTGTGTGCATTGTGGTGCACATATGGAGGATAAGGGTAGACTTGTTTCAGTTGGTTCTCTTTCTCCACCGTGTGTATCCTGGGATCAAAACTCAGGTTGTTAGGCTTGGTGTCAAATGCCTTTATTGCTAAAGTACCTCATTGACCCAGGAAGAGTCATTTTATAACTGCTCACTGGACAACTGCCTTACTTAATAGTCCTTTAAAAAAAGAATGTGATGGTCATATGACTGGAGAGCATTGTGATAAAATTAATTTAATCATCACATACCATCATTGCGTTAGCCTTTTCAACAGCACTATTGCTATTACGATGGGTGTAAAAATAACTATATCCACATGGTGATCCCTGGAGCTCCTGACATGGCAGTCATGTGAAATAGCAAGATTATCCCGATTGTTGTTGGGGTAAGCCCTAAATGCAAATGCATGTGTCCTTACTAGAAAGCAGAAAAGGGAAGGACAGAATGCTCAGGGGGCATGGGGCACTGGTTGGAGTGACATGAATGAACCAAGGAATGCCTGCAGCTCTGAAATCCTGAAGGAGGCTCGTGGGTTCTTCCCTGTAAAGGGAGAGGTCCTGCCTTGACACAGCCTCATGAAACCGATACTGGCCTTCTCGATCTGTGCCTTGTGAAAGAGTCAAGACTTTTCTTCCTTTGCATGTTTTCTTATGAAAGTTTGGGGCCAATTATAACTGGACTGTCTTTGGACCACCAGCTCCCAGATACTGACACAGAAACTTTTTATTAACTTGTAAAAGCTTGGCCTTAGTTTAAGCTTGTTCCTCAACTAGCTCCTAAATTATCCTGTTTATATTTAATCTACATTCCTCCATGTGGCTTGTTTCCTTTCCGCAGTCTCTCAGTCCCGGCACCGTTTCTTCTTCCACGTCCCACTGGTGAATCTTTTTGCCTGATTCTTTCTCAGAGTTCTTATCTCTGCTAGAAGTCTTGACTCCCTTTCCTGCCTTTGCTATTGGCTGTTTAGCTCTTTATTAAACCAGTCAGAAGGTGTTGGAAGGAGTGTTCATAAAATATGATATAGTCAAAAAATAACAATACCAAAGTCCGGCCTGTAATCAGCTCTTTGCTGTTACAAAAATCAACATTTGAATAATACAAAGACAATCTTTACACAGTGCATAAAAAGATCACCCCAACATTTCCATCTGGATATCGATAGTTCCACTTGTAACATCTTTTAAAAACTATTTAGCTCTCTTGTGAAATGAATGTGAAAGATTTTATAATGTATGGACATTTTAATTATACTTTTTGAGAAGAATTTTTGTTATTGTCTAAGCCCTGTAAACATCATTGATATCTAAAATTCATCGTTTTCATAGTTTCCTGATCATGCTTTTCAGAATTATCTTTTAACAAATTCAAGAAATTATTCAGGTATATAAAACATGCCTATGATCTTACCACTCAGAAGTCTGAGGCAGAAGAATCATGAGTTTGAAGTCATTCTGGACACCATATGAGACCTTGTATAACAAGAAGAAATTTAAGAAAGTCTGCTTTCTCTCCTTTCACTCTTACAATCTGTGTTGTATGTACAGGACTTACAGTACCACGTTTCTTAAGGCGCCACATTCCTGACATTTAAGACCTAGAGTCCTTTTATGTTTTAAGATTTTTGAGGATCTCAGAGGCCTTTTGTTGTGGATTGGATCAACTGATGTATCCCGTAACAGAAATTCAAGTAAATATTAAAAAGTTCCCAAATTGGCATTTAAAATAATAATCCAAACATTTAAAAAATCAGATTGAACTTTTTCAATATAAATGAGTGAGAAGATTATCACTGCTTTAAGTGTTTTGCAGATGTTTTAAATCTCCAGTTTAATAGAAAAGAGCCAGCTTCTCATATCTTTAGTTTAGCATGATAGCACATGTCCAGGAAAGCTTACTATTAACTCAGGGTAGGATCTTCCCTATTGTGTAAACTTTGCTATAATCTGGTAGGTATTCTCCTCTGATGAAATAAGCCAATTCAGACAAAATTAAAGCACAGAAAGGCAGGTTTATGGGGGGGGGGGCAGCTTTCATGCCGGTTCATTGATCTCACAAGAGGAGGTCAGGGAAGTGGCATGTAGATGAGGAGACAGAGAGAGTGGGGGCCCAGAGTGTGAAAGTGTGTGCAGAGAGAGGTAAGGAGAGAGATAGAGAGGGAGAGAGAGAGAGGGAAGGGGAAGCAAAATATCTAGATTATGTAGTGAAGAGTCTCTGGGAGAAAGGAAGCCCAGTCCCTGGGCTGGAAAGTTCAGGGTAGTGGGTGGGGTATGCCAGCCATGCCCTGTAATGTATAGGGTCTGAGGGATGCTGGGAGAACCAGGCCAGGAGGCTAGGTCTGCTTTGGTTAAATAGACAACTCAGCTGCTTGTTTCAGGTCTGAAACCCAACATAGTCTATACAAATGTAAGGCTAAAGCTCAATAGATGAGGTTGTAGAGAGATAGTACAATACTCTTTATATGATGCTCAGTGACTCAGCTTCAGTACAGGTATAACTGGGCTACCATGTGAACCTTAAGGGGTGAGTTTAGAGAAGGTTTAATCAGAAATGTTTAGTGTACTTCTGGAAAATACAAATTTACTGTTAAAGTGTTTAAAACTAGAAAATATTCAAATATTGTGTATTGGCTTTCTAGGGAAAAGGCTTAGTATTTAAAATGATAAAATTATTAAGTAACTTTTTCCTTTTTTCTAGATGGTATACCTCAAGTTTACTATTTTGGCCCTTGTGGTAAATACAATGCTATGGTGCTGGAACTGCTGGGACCTAGTTTGGAAGATTTGTTTGACCTCTGTGATAGAACGTTTTCTCTTAAAACAGTTCTCATGATAGCTATACAACTGGTAAGTCAAGCGCGGTATTGGAAGTTGCTTGAGCAACTACATAGTTCTTTGGTCACAAGTTCCCTCCCTCTCTCTCTTCCCCTCTCCTTCCCTCTCTTGTTCCATTCCTTAGTCTATCTATATTTCTTAACTTTTTCGAGAGTCTCAGTGTAACCAAGGTTGGTCTCTAACTCCCCAGGCAGTGTATGCTGGTCTTAAACTACTGATCCTCCTGCCTCTGCCTCCTGACTACTGGTGTTACAGGTGTCCACCATCATGCTTGGTTTTCATAAATTTAAGTTTAAAATTCCGTCATGCTTTTTGACTTTTTCATGTGGCACATTTGACCTATATAATAGAAACTGCTTTTGGTATACTTCAGTATTTGGTATACTTCAATATTTAAATTTCAGGGAATCTATGAGAAAACAATTGAGATGATTTTTAGAGTTTTGACATAAATGCCAATATAAATATGGTGCAAAAGTTTGAAATTGTTTTTATTGACTTTGTCATTAATTCTACTTCTACAGACTTATTGGAAATATTTAGATTACTTAGCGTCTTATGTACAGGACTAGAGAAAATTATAATAATGAGAAACACCCTATTGTGTGGAGCTGATAGGGTGAATTGAATAAATTATGAATAGTTTAAAGTAATATACAGCTGCATTAAATTTTTCTGACCTTGAAGATGCTTATAATATATGGTTAATTAAGGCATGGGTCATGGGAATGTGAGCCACAGTTTGTTAATAAACAGACTAAAATGACCAGTGTGACTATATGTTGACATGGCATTTTTAACCAGGGTGGCAACATTATATCTAATGTTCTGTTTAGTTTATGGTAAACATTGAGAATCTGAAAAATAGTATAATTATATTGTTATTATTATAGTTGGAATTAAATTTTTTTTCCATTTTCAAGATTTTAAAATGTTTAACACCTAGGGAAAAATCCATTTTGGGAAAAAGTACTAAAGGATGTTAATTTTTGGATGTTAATTTTTTAACAGGTAAAATTACATTTTTGTGGTTTTTTTTGATTATAAAAATTGTCTTATTCTTGAACTGAGGAAGAATAATGTCAACTTTATGAGTGTTTCTTTGGTTTGAACTTGAGATTTTTATTTTTAGTTATTAAGGTTTTTCATCTTTATAATCTGTCATCCTCTGAAAATGATGACTGAGTTTGATATACTGATAGGAAATGCATTTTCTTTTTAAGATTTATTTATTATGCATACAATGTTCTATCTGCAAGAGGGCACCAGATATCATTATAGATGGTTGTGAGCCACCAAGAGGTTGCTGGGAATTGAACGCAGGACCTCTGGAAGAGCAGTCATTGCTCTTAAGCTCTGAGCCATCTCTCCAGCCTGGAAATGCATTTTCTAATATTCAGATGCTTTTATTTATCTGTGACCGTAACAGCAAAGACAAACATTTTAAGTAATGAATGGATGTATGTTCTTTGAGGCACTGAAGACTGACATCATGTTAACTTTAAAGCATTGAAACAAATTCTAATTGTTTATTATGTTATTTTTATTGTGAAAATTCTGACTTGGTTTTATCATGATCTTGTTTGCCAGTGAAAATCTAAAATAAATTTTTTTTTCTTTTCCCACTAAGATTTCTCGCATGGAGTATGTCCACTCAAAGAACTTGATATACAGAGATGTGAAGCCAGAGAACTTCTTAATAGGCCGGCCGGGAAACAAAGCCCAGCAAGTCATTCATATTATAGATTTTGGCTTGGCAAAGGAATATATTGATCCAGAGACAAAGAAACATATACCATACAGAGAACACAAAAGCCTTACAGGAACAGCCAGATACATGAGCATAAACACACATCTAGGAAAAGGTATATGAACATGTTGTAAGTGTGGACGCTTGGATTCTGCAGCTGTGTTAATGCTGTCATTTTTTTTTTTTTTTTTTTGCTACTGTGATTCAGTGTTTGCAAAATAAAACAGCACATATTGTAATTTTCATTCACCATATACTTACAGTTTTCTTTGATTTATATTTTGGTAATACTTTGAAAATAAGATCCTGCATAGTGTAAAGCTTTTCTTTGATAACTTGGAATGTCTAACCTTGATACAGTTGAGGGATTCATTTGAGTATTTCTAATAAATAATATGAGGTAATGTCCAATTTTAACTGAATTCAGTGCATGTGAATATTTGTTATTGAGATTGTTGCTCTCTTATATGGCTAGCCAGGCTACTAGCAATCTGACTAATTGATTATAAGGCTAAAAACATTGAGTGTAAGGGCAGGTAGAGCTGGCTTCTGATGCTGGCTAGAGTATTTTTCCTAGTAGTGTGACTCTGGACAAGTTATTAACTTTAAAAATATATTTTCTATGTATATAAAGAGTAAAAAATCAAATCATACAATTCTTTAAAGATTTTTAAAAAAATTATTCAAGATCTAATTGGGACAATGTATTATTTGTTGTATAGCTTTCTTTTCTTTTCTTCTTTTTAAAACCAGGACCACTTCCTCTCCTTTAGGTCTTAATCTTAATAATTTTAGGAGCCAAGGCAATTTTTTAGAATGTTATCAGTTTGGGTCTTTTTTCATAATTAGGTATTGGTATGCATATTAAATGCATGTCATGAGAAAGCAAAGAAGTCTTCTGCTCTCATGTCAGGAGTGTTGGTGTAATTAGTCCCAGCTGGGTCCC
The DNA here is from genome assembly GCF_907164565.1 of Psammomys obesus. Classification (NCBI taxonomy): domain Eukaryota; kingdom Metazoa; phylum Chordata; class Mammalia; order Rodentia; family Muridae; genus Psammomys; species Psammomys obesus. Next base: position 15,410,899 of record NW_026596040.1, read on the forward strand.
ATCACTTAATTAGAGGATGCCTGCTGGGTTTCCCCAGGAAAGTCTATGTTCCCTTGGTAACTAAAAGTATGTGGTAGGTAGATCTTTGAAATTATGTAAACATGTTATTCTTTTAAGTTTCTTTTGAGATAGGGTCTAGCTTCATAGCTTAGACTGCCCTGGAGCTTGAACTCCTCTTTGCTTGGCCTTTCACATTTTGAGATTGCAGGCATGTGCCCCCAGGAAAGGCTCTTTAATAAAATTCTACCTAGTAGATTTAACACCTATTGATTTTTCTCTCTGTTGTTCCTTATGTATTTATTAGCTGATGTAACATCACAAGCTTAGCTTTTTACCCAGTTATTGACTTATATCTGTACAGACTCTAAGGTTTTTTGTTTGTTTTGTTCGTTTGTTTTCCCTGAGACTGGGTTTCTCTGTGTAACAAGCCCTGGCTGTCCTGCACTCGATTTGTAGACCAGGCTGGCCTTGAACTCACAGAGATCAACCTGCCTGTGCCTCCCAAGTGCTGGGATTAAAGGCATGCACTACCGTGCCTGGCCATAAGTTTTCATTTATTAAATTATTTAATAAATAAATTGCTACCATTGTTTATTTTGATGCCCAGAGGGTCTCACATTTGGCCACTTGTTGCTCCTTCAAAGCTGGCTCCTCCTCCTGACAATGTTCATAGCATTCTTTGAGCACTTTCAGGTTTTGTAGTTTCTGTATTGCAGGCATATAGTCAGTCATGCCCATTAGATGTCCTGGGTCTCTTTATTTGATAGTGATAGTATTTAAAGATCAGGCGCCTGGCTATGCTTCTTGCTGAAAGAAGAAATAGGGTCTGGGAAATATGTTAAGGGTATGTATAGATACACACAGAGAGAAGTAGCCTAAACATGTATATATATGTACACACATACTAATACATTTCTAGGAAAGCTTCAAAGTAATACTGGTACTTCTGAGTTTTGAGTCTGTTTATTACAAAATAGTACTCCACTATATTTGTTTCCCTTTTTATCATCTTTTGTTAACACTGAAAAATGTGCATATCACTGCTTGTTTACTCAGCTTTTGAAAGGTAGGCTTCTCAGAAAATAATTTCAGAATTAATAAATGACACTTGTGAAACAAGCTTCCTACACACACTATTTTAATTATTTATCAGTTTTTTAAAAATTGAAACAAATATTATAATTGAAACAAAAGCAGAAATATTTAGGTATATAATATATCAACAAAGAGCCATACCACATAACTTCCATGCCACATAACTTGAAGGTCTGTCTGTTTTATGTTTCTTCTAGAGGCCTTATGATTTTGATTTCTTTTATCTGTGACATACCTAGAATTAGGTTTTTTTTTTTTTTTTTGATGTGAGATAGAGGTTAAGGTTTTATTTATGTTATATTCAGTCACACCAAATTGCATTTGTCTTTTAAAACTTGTTTTTCTGTTGTGTTTACAATAAGTTATTCTTAAACCATGCTTTGTGCTTATATCAGAGGAAGTACAGACTTAACCTTCTGCTTTTAGATTCTGTTCCTAGCATCTTAATCACAAGAAATAGGCAGGAATGTAAAACAACCATATGTCAGTCATCATTTGCTCAGAGGCCTTAAAGTATAAAATCAGATCTCCACATCTATGCCAACTTCCAGCTTCTAGTCTTCTGATCTCCAACAGCTTTTCTCAGACTTACTGCAGATGTCTCTGTTCTGCTGCTCAGTTCTGAGTTAAATAGCCTTTGGAAGTGTTGCTGACTGCTGGCCGAATACCAGGCTCATGGTGCTTTCTCTTTTATACCCATGAAATGTGTGAAAAAAATGTGATCTGCCTTTGAGTACAGTTTCAGACATAAAATGAGAAAAGACAAGTTTTATTCAGATAATATTTTTGAAGAGTCCTTTCAATAGCAAACTCTCCTGAGAGGTTTAAAACACAATTGGGTAGACGGTGCCTTCTTTTAAAGCCAGTCACACCCGTATTTGCATTGTCTGTGAGAAATTTTCATTTCATGGGAGTTGTTACAGACTATTTCAAAATAATGAACAAAGTTTCACAACTATTTTATTGTAAGACATGAGGTCACAGCTTCCTTATGGGCTAAAGTTTTTTTTGTGTGAACAATGGTATATGTAGCAGCTTTCTATTTGTAGAAAAGGCAAAGTGAGCTATTTATCATTGTTGGGAAAGGCCTTCAGAGCTTAGGGAAGTGGCATTTAACTGTTGTAGGAATCTACAAACAAAAGCTGTAAGATTTACTTTGCAAAGACCTACTCATCAAGTCTAATGCAGATGGATAATCTTGATAGACCACATGAATTCCCCGTGTGAAATAATAAGAGTGGACTCAGTAGTATGTGTTTGGGTGCATTCTGTACATTCTGTGAGTTTGTGATGCTTGTGGACATGGGTATCTCATGTTTGTTAAATTTAAAGTACATGACTTGGTGAAGAATGGGGAAGCCATAAAAAAAAACAAAAAACAAAAAACAAAAAAACAAAGAGAAAATGTGATTTTTGCTTTATATGTGTCTGACTGAAGCCTTCACAGCTTTGCCTCCTTCTGAACAATGCCCCTTCCTTCCTTACCCTTCCTTTTTTCCCTTTCCCCTCTGTTCCTTCCATCTTTTTTTTTTTTTTCCTTTCCTTTGTTTTTGCAGTGTTAGAGGGTCAAACTTAGGACCTTGCATCTAATAGGCAAGCAGTGAGCTGATGAACTACATACCCAGATCTTTGGTGATTGCTTTTAAGGCACCAGTAGTTAATTCATTTATTTGTATTTCTTTATTTACATAAAAATTCAAAATAGAGAATTGGTTGTTGGACCATTATATTAACGTAACAGAGTATCAGATTTAATCATTAAAACATGTTTCCAGTATATTATAGATGAATAGTGTAAAAATCATATTGCACAGTTTTTTATTTTTAGTCTTATAATATCTGTTGATCTTAACATGGCATAAGGTCATTTACTGCTTAGAACACAAACACAGTGGTTTGGTTACTTTGCCTATATCACTGTTGAAAGCAAAATCTTCATAAAGCTGCTATGACAGATAGGGATTTCCACTATCCATGCAATGAAACCACCACCTGCTTCTGCTGCTTCTTTATTATATTTTTATGCTGAATTGTTAGCTCTAATTAGATGTCTACTTTTGAAAAGTTTTTTTAAAAAACAGTTGTCAGTGGCTTTGAGGCTCACTTTTTAGTCCTTGGTCATTTTTCTTATTGAGGTTAAGTATTCTCTCTCTCTCTCTCTCTCTCTCTCTCTCTCTCTCTCTCTCTCACACACACACACACACACACACACACACCCGCATACACACATACACACACATACAAATAATCTTAGAGAAAATACATTCTGTTTTTCTGTTTTGGAGTTTTTTTAAAATTTTTGTTTATCAACATTAATGCCTTACTTTTGTCATGTTGCATGTGTGTGGTTCCTTGTAGCAGCACCTGGCTTTTCCTTTATTTCTATTTTTTTTCTATTAACTTGGAAGCCAGACTAAATTGAGAGAAATTTCAAGAAAGAACTTGAATTAAGTGACTATGCGCTGGGTTCTTTCTCAGAAAAGAAATCTCCATGTTTTAGATTTTCTTGATAGTGTTGAGTTGTGTGTTTAGATGCGGGAGCTGTTACTGCACATTGGATTAGATAATTGTTTTGTCTCTTTTATGTTGAGACAATCTTTCTGTGTAGCCATTGTGATATGGAATTTACCTTATAGCCCACGATGACTTGTATAAAATACAATTTTATAGGCATGGGCTTGAGTTAAGCTTTCTCCTACTTCAGCCTTATGAATACTGGGATTACAATCATGCCCTGCCCTTGTATTGTCATTGGAAAAATAACAAAACTAATCTTTATTATGTAATTTGAAAAAGTGTGAGCTTAGTGAATTTTGTGTCAAATGTATTACGGAGTTGAGAAAACTACTAAAACATTTCATAAGGAAATATTAAATAAAGCCATCTAAAACAGATTTACTTTTATTTTTAATTATATATGTGCATGTATATTTATTTAGGAGTTTCTACATATGAGCAAGTTGTTTGTGGGACCAGCAGAGGGTCCTGGAGCTGAAATTACAGGTGGTTGTGAGTCACCCAGTATTGTGCTAGGAATTGAACTCAGGGCCTTTAAGAGAACAACAAGCTCTCTTAACCATGGAGCCATCTTTCCACCCCTAAATATAACCTTTACTTATATATAGTAGCTTTATTTTTTTATCTTTTTTATTTACAAAGAATACACTCTCTTGAGAAGTTTTTATTCTTTGAATTCTCTTACCAGTCTGCACTTGTGTTTTTTTTTTTTTTTTTTTTTTTTGGTAGGAAATGCAATTATATTTATTTTTGATAATATACACATATATAATAGAAAGTTTCCTGGTTTTAAATGAGGCTGTTGGTGTATTCTGTGTTGAAAGATAAATTTGAGTTCATGAAAAAAAAAAAAGAATATTTTACTGGTCAAAAATTAAACTTTAATTGATATGGACAGTTACAGATAACTGAATAGTACTACCATAATTAAATGGAGAAAAGTAATACTGAATTTTTAATACAAAGGCATTGCAGAAGGTTTGCGGTAAACTTGATCTTATTATTAGGTTTTTCCAAATGAACAGAATGCATAAAGGTAGGTGTGTAGAATGCTGCCCTGTTAGGTACTGGTAGTTATTTAACCTGTCTGAGTTATTTAACTCCAGATTTGAGATAACCGTTTCTACTTTCAGTGAAGTTATAACTTTGAAACATCTGATATATGGCACATGAATATATATGAAACAATGTATTGTGTTTATGTAACCTGTGTATTTCTAATTAGTAAAGGTTTGATTATATAATATAAATTGCTTTGAATGTATTTAAAATAATTAACTGTACTTAAATCAAATTTCCACTTCTAATTCTTTAAAAGTTACATAATAAATCATGAGTTTGAGGGAAATACCCATTTTCAAATAGGCCTATTCAGCTAAATTCTTTAGAAAAAAAAATGTGAACAGGTTTTTAAAAGAGATCATTTTCATGTAACAGAACTCTTAGACTTGAAGTGTGTTCCTTAGTTACTCTATTTCAAAGAGAGAGCTTTCTTGTGACTTGTATTACTTCCCACGTGGTAACATTTATTTCCAGGTGTCAGTTGGTAAAAGAACACAAAGAAAGCAATTATGAAGGTAAAAGGGGTTTTGGATTGAATTTTAGTAGTAGGCTTACTTTACTAGCTTCTGTTTATGGCTTGAATTTATGTCTTGTAGATTATGAATGTAATACTGTTCTTTGATGGAGTGATACAGATGAGATCACTTTATGATCATTTTTTATTGACAGTATGGTAACTAAATGCTTTCTGATGGAATAGAAATGTCTTTTTTTGTGCTATTTCTCTGTGTAACAAAGAATGCTATTATAAGGCTAAAATTTTACATATGTATATATGTGTATCACATTTTAATTTTGTATGTGTGTGTAGGGGTCGTTGAAGTACTCACATTACTGCCTGAATTGAGAAGGCCAGAGGACAACTTGAGGGAGTCAGTTCTTTCAAGTCTTTGTAATTACATGCTATTTTACTTATGTACACACATACATATATGTACATACATATGGACACACTCATTGGTTAATTTGTCTATATTTTCTGGGTTTTAATACTGTTGTAAAGATGTTGGTTTTTAAATTTAATTTCTGATTGCTCATTGCTAGTATGGAAATCTGTTTGGTTTACATATTGATCCTGTATCCTGAAACCTTGATAAAGTTACTTGTTTGAATATTTTGCAGATTACTTAAAATTTCCTACATTACATATTTCAATTGTCTATAAAGAAAAATAGCTTTTCTTTTTCTACTCTGGATATCTTAAAATTTTTTGTTTTTTAATACTAAGTATTTTATGTATGTGTGTGGGCTTGCATATGCCATGGTGCTCATATTGAGGTCAGAGGACATCTTTGTGGAGTTCATTCTCATCCTTTTAATGTAGGTGCTAGAGTCACCAGGATTACTCCATTGAGCTCAGTCACTAGTACTGCTCCATTGGGCTCTCTTGTTGGCCCCTGAATTCATTTCAATAATTAAATGGTATTTTTCTTGGCTTTGTTATACTGGCAAGAAGTTTTCCTATGATACTGAATAGAAAGAATTAAAGTAATAGATATTTTTATTCTTTTGGTCCTGACCCTTAGGTTGTGTTGCATATAATTTAAAATTTATATTAGGCTAGGTCTAGTGGCTTCAGGAGTAGAATCCAAGCTACTATAGAGTGTAATGCAGTAAAGTCACAAAGTCAAGGCCTAAGTAGGCTAATGAGTGCAAATTCAAGGCCATCTTGGAAAAGTCATGAGCAATGGTCTCAATTAAAAAACAAAAAAGGAGAAAAGAATAATGGAGAGAGCTGGAAGTTAAGTTCAGACATAGAGTGCTTGTCTGGTATCCCTGAGGTTGTGGGTGGTACAATCCTAAGTACAACATAAAATAAAATACACGAAACAACTGTGAAGAAAGGATGTTGCAGGTTTTTCATAGTTTTGTTTTGTTTTGTTTTGTTTTTTTTTTTTTTAGGATAAAGAAATTTCTGTAACTTACTTTGTAACACTCAATCACTAAGACACTCCCCTCCCCAGCCCTTGCTGAGAATTTTTATGATGAATGCACCCTAGATTTACTCAAGTACTTTTTATATTCCTGAGATGATTGTGTAATTTATATCTTTCAAGCTTTAATTAGTAGTGTTTGTGTGCCTGCTATATGTATGTGAGTATGCAAGTATACAGCACATATGGAGGCCAGAGCTAGATATAAGGGCTTTCCTTTATTGCCTCAAAACAAAGTCTCTCATGGAATCAGGCACTTGCATTTTTCACTAGCAAGCTCTTGGGAACTGCTTTATTTCTGTCTCCAAAGGTTGGGGTTACATGCATTGGCAGCCATTTCTGGCTTCTTCTGTACTTGTTGAGAATTCAAACTCAGGGCCTCTTGCTTACAGAGCAACCACTTCTACTCACTGAGCTAGCTCCATAGTCCCCATACACCTTTGAAAGTTAAATAAATCTTATATTCTAGAGGCATATATTTCCCATAGTTTTTCTTACTTGCAGTGACTTTTTGCATCCTGTTTTGACAACGGGATGATATGATGAGTTGAGAACTCTGTATCTAAGAGTTTTTGTTGACTTGATACTTCTTGGCCTTTAGTAGAATTTATCAGGTATGCTTTATTTTTAGGTAAGGTTTTAAGTTGTATTAAATATTTTAATTAGTTTAAAAGAGTATTTGCATATATATAGTGTATGTATGTACACGTTTGTGTACATATGGACACAGATTAGATGAGAGACTTTCTGGGGAGATTAAAAACTCACACAGCTCTGCTTATCCCAGAAAGCAAACCTACAGACCAAAGTTAATGCAATGGAGTCCTATTGGGTGAACCAATGAGTTTTTATTGGTGCAACTAACAGACATATGGGTGTGGAATTACTTTCAGAAGCAGGATGACTCAAAAGCAGCTGCATCACCAAAAAGCTCACCCCAACACAGGTGACGACTCATGAAAGCTGTATCCCTGGACCTTTCTGCATCGCCTCCAGGGTGCTCAACACATCTGAAAAACCTTGGTGGCTTAGCTGGTCATTGTCTCCTGAAGCAGTTGTTTACTGCTTCTATAACTCTAGAGGGGCTCTGTGACTCTTGTCAATGTCAGCTTTCCCAGACATGTGAATTTGCTTAACTCCGAAGTCTCAGGAAATCCCCTCCTCTCATGGAAGGTTTCAGATTTGCAGGTCAAAGTGCAGACAACCTCAGGTGTTGATCCTTGACTTCATCATGCTTGAGATGTGGTTTCTAGGGGTTCACTGTTGCATGTCAACTTAGTAGGCCTGGGAACTTTGAGGGTTCCTCTGTTCATTCCATCTCACCGTTGGCAAGCTGGCTTACAAATGAATGTTACAACATACAGCTGTATGTGGGTTCTGGGGATCTGAACTCTGGTCTTTATACTTGTATGGCAAGTACTGGGCCATCTCCCCAGCTCATGGTTTAAATTTTAAATTAACTTTCTTTTATTGGCATAGAACTATTTACATTGTCTTGAGGCAGTTTGGTAATTATTAAATCTTACAAAGCATTTGTCTGTTGCATCTCAGTTGAGGTAGCATGATGTTGGTTCTGTTTTTGAGATAGGTTTCTCTGTGTGTAGCCATGGCTGTCGCTATATAGACTAGGCTGGCCTTGAACTCACAGAGATCACCTGCTTCTGCCTTTTGAGTGCTGGGATTAAAGGCATGCACTACAACTGCCCAGCTAAATTTATAATTTTTTAAATATCTTTTCAGGGTTTGTAAGATCTAATGTCCCTTCTGTTGCTTTTATTAGTAGTAATTTGTGCATTTTTTAGTCTGGTAAGAGGATTAATGAATTTATTGAAGTTTTCAAATTATTAATTTTTTTGTTAGTTTTTCTGTTGAATTTTTGTTTCTAGTCATTAACTTCCATTATATATCATCCCCCAACCCTACTTATTTTGGGCACTATTTATATGAAAACATAAGTTTGCTTACGATCCTCAGCATCAGCTTTGATACCCTGCTGGGTAGAGTCTTTCAGAGGCCCTCTGTGGTAGGCTCCTGTCCTGTTTCCTGTGTTCTTTCTCTTCCAATTTCCGTCCTGTTTGCCTTTCTGAGTGAGGATTGTTCATATTACCTAGGGTCCTCCTTCTTGCGTAGCTTCCTTAGGTGTACAGATTTTATTATATTTGCCCTCTCTTATAGGTCTAGTATCCACTTATAAGTGAGTATATACCGTGTTTGTCTTTCTGCTTCTAGGATACTTCACTCAGGATGTTATTTTCTAGATCCCACCATTTGCCTGCAAATTTCATGATTTCTTTGTTTTTAATTGCTGAATAGTATTACATAGTGTAAATGTACCACAATTTCTGTATCCATTCCTCAGTTGAAGGGCATCTGGATTGTTTCCAGGTTCTTGCAGGGAATCTTATGAAAGAAGGGGGAGATAGTAAGACCTGGAGAGGACGGGAGCTCCACAAGGAGAACAACAGAACCAAAAAATCTGGGTACAGGGGTCTTTTCTGAGACTGATACTCTAACAAAGGACCATGCCCGGAGATAACCTAGAACCCCTGCACTGATGTAGCCCATGGCAGCTCAGTATGGAAGTGGGTTCCATAGTAAGGGGAATAGGGACTGTCTCTGACACGAACTCAGTGGCTGGCTCTTTGAACACCTCATGCCGAGTGGGAGCAGCCTTACCAGGCCACAGAGGAAGACAATGCAGCCAGTCCTGATGAGGTCTGATAGGCTAGGGTCAGATGGAAGGTGAGGAGGATCTCCCCTATCAGTGGACTTGGAGAGGGGCATGGGAGGAGATGAGGGAGTGAGAGTGGGATTGGGAGGGGATGAAGGAAGGTGCTACAGGTGCGATACAAAGTAAATAGACTGTAATGAATATAAAAATGAAAAAAAAAAAAAGACAGGTAAGTGGTCAGAATATAGAGTCCAGAATTTTAACATAGATGGTCAGCTGGATTTTGAGAATAATGCAAAAACAGTTTGAGGCAGGGAGAGTCTTGTCATGAAGTAGTATAGCCAGATATCATTATTAACAACAACAAGAACAGTTGTGTTTTTTTTACTCCATACCTAAAGCAAAAACATTTACTTTAAAGTGTACAGTAGATTTGAATATAATAACACAAACTATAAAATCTGTATTAGAAAAATAGAAAATCTGTGGTCTCAGGGGTAGTCAGGTTTTTGATTTGGAAATAAGCCTTTATGAATAGTAAAAAAAAATATTGGTAATAAATTAGACTTCATGAAAATACAACACAGAGTTCACAAATGAGTAGTAGTAATACTTGACGTACAAGAGCATTAGTCTTCAATAAGATACTGTTAATCCACAGCGCATTTACATGTTTCAGTTGCCGGTGGAGATTTGAAATTGTACAACCTCTCCAGAATGTACTTTAGAAGAGTGTTATGAAGCTGACTGTACACTGCTGTATGATGTTGTGTTGGACTTCCAAGTACTTCTTCCAGATGAATGGCAATGGGATGTTGCACAAAGGCTCAGAATGTTCATGTGACTTTGTCTGCCACAGTAGCCCCAAACTGGAGCTTACTTGGTGAATTTGGTGGATTTATTGTGCTTGTCTTCATGAAAAGCGATGAGCTCTTGATACATGGAGCTGTATAGGTGAATCATCAAAACAACTGGGCAAAAGAATCCAGATATCAATCTATACTGTATACATTATGTATGAAAAATGAAATCTAATCTATAATGACAAATCAGTTAAGTAGGATCCTTAGGCTAGAAGTTGGAGGTGGAAAGGAACATTAGTAGCAGAGCTATTTGGAGTCTCCGAGAAACTTCTGGATTGTTATGATAGTTATGCAGGTATGGTGTCAAGGGTATATTTTATTGCAGTGAACAAAGCTTTTCCCTCCAGTGATTATCAACCCTGCCTGTACTTCACTGTCACCTACCAAGCTTTTAAAATGCACATACTTTTGCTCCACCATATAAAAGGAGTCAGTAGTTTCCAGCAGGAGGCTGGTTTCTCTAAGCTTTTAAGTTTCCAAAATGCTTCCAGTTCCCATCTGGATTTTGAGGACAGTTTTTTTTTTTTTTTTTTTTAAGACAAGGAAATGGCAGGTCTTAATTTTTTTATTTAATTTTATTTTTTCTTTTTATTAACTCTGTATTCCAGCCGTGTCCCGCTCCCTCATTCCCTCCCAAGCCCACCCTCCCTCCCTCATCTCCACCGTGCCCCTTTCCAAGTCCACTGATAGGGAGGGACCTCCTCCCCATTCATCCGATCCTGTTTTATCAGGTATCTTCAGGACTGGCTGCAAAGCCCTCCTCTGTGGCCTAACAGGACTGCTCCTCCCTTGGGAGGTGGGGAGGTCAAAGAGCCAGTCATTGAGTTCCTGTTAGAAATAGTCCTTGTTCCCCTCACTATGGGAAACCAATTGGTTACTGAGCTACCACAGGCTACATCTGAGCAGAGGTTCTAGGTTATATCCATACATGGTCCTTGGTTGAATGTCAAGTCTCAGAAAAGACTCTGTGCCCAGATATATTTGGTCCTTGTGGAGCTCCTATCCTTTCCCCATCATACTAACTCCTCTTCTTTCATATGATTCCCTGTACTCTGCCGAAGGTTTGGTCATGAGTCTTTGCATCTGCTTTGAAAACACTGCTAGTTAAGAGTCTTTCAGATGCGCTCAGTAGACTCTTGTCATTCATTCATTCAATGCACATCCCATCTGTCTTTCTAAATGAGGATTGATCATCTTACCCCATGTTCGCTGTCTTGATTATCTTTTTTAGGTGTATAGATTTCATAATGTTTTTCATATCTTTTTTTTTTTTTAAGATTTACTTATTATTTATACAATATTCTGCCTGCACACCAGATCTTACTATAGATGGTTGTGAGCCACCATGTGGTTGCCGGGGATTGAGCTCAGGCCCTTTGGAAGAACAGTGACTGTTCTTAACCTCTGGGCCATCTCCAGCCCTGACAGTTAGCTTTTTAAACATGCAGTCAGTGTACAGATAATGAGTAACAGTATAAGCATTATTTGTAAACTGAAGCAAGTGCTATCGGGACACAGGGTTTCCCGACCTTTCGTCTTATTGCAGATAAGTACTCTGGAAAGATTGCTTTTCTGAAAGCACTGAGTATTATTGAGAATATAGAAAGTAAGGTGGCTCATTCAGGAAACATAGCTTACATGCCGAACTTAAAGTATTTTTTTATTTGCCAGCATATTTTTTTAAAATTTTTAAACCAAGAATTCTCAATTTAATATCAATGACAGAATATGGAGATATTTATGTGTCTCCCAGAGTCTTAGTTTGTTACTGTCATTTATTTATATGCTACATATTTTGTGTTTATCTGTGCTGAAGAAATTCATAGTTAAAGAATGCTAAGCACTTTCAACTTTAGGGTCTCTTCGAACCTTTAGCATGTTCTCTTCTGACATGTTCTATTATAGGATACAGAGAGATTCAGCTTGACCATTAAACCTCTTTTCCATTGGCCTCTATTTTCATAATAGGTTTCTAAGCAAATAAATTTTCTAAGTAAATGAACTTTCTATAGCACTGAAGTATCATATGGCATATTTTAAAGATGACAATCTGTAAAAAGTTTATGATTTTGCTGTTTATATTTTACTATATAAGCTTAGAAATAGTTATTCTCATTTGTACATTTTACTGGTAGGTGAAAGTGAAATGTCATATTCCTCTTCTGTTTCAGAACAGAGTAGAAGAGATGATTTAGAAGCTTTAGGCCATATGTTCATGTACTTTCTAAGAGGCAGTCTTCCTTGGCAAGGCTTAAAGGTAATTGTTTTTGTTGTTGTTGTTGTTTGTTTGTTTCTTTATCGGAGTTCATAAAATCTTAATGTGTATTAAGGCCTTCTGCTACAACTAGTTTTTAAAACACCACATTCTTGTATTCTTTTTTTCCTACTTCAGGCTGACACATTAAAGGAGAGGTATCAGAAAATTGGAGACACGAAACGAGCCACACCAATAGAAGTGTTGTGTGAAAACTTCCCAGGTAATGGACAATGATAAATTTCATAAATTGAAACATATACTCATCTACAGAAGAAGTGTTAATGTGTGCTTTGAAAAACAGGAGCATTACAATGTTATTTAAAAGTTGTCAACATTACTGCATAGATTACAGGAACAGTTTATATGTTTGTTCCACAACATGACGTTGCATGAAGAAAATCTGGCAATTAAAGACCAGCTTAAGTCTTGTTTCATTTAATGATTCATTTTAGTAGGTTGAAATACATGCTAAAGAATATAAGTGAAATCATTTAGTTCACTTATTTAGTTAGTTATTTGAGTCTCAATGTCAGGTTTAAGAGAAGTTGTTAAAAATATTAATTTCATTTTCAGAGTGCTATAAAATCTTACTGACTTTATTAACTCTAGGGAAATTTTATATTAAAGAGCTGTATGCATTTAAAAAACAATTCTCCTTAAAGCATTTATACCAATTCATAAACACAAATTTACTTAAGTAAGGTTCTTTAATCTTGTATTAAGAAATGGTAATGATTTGTTAATTAAAAATGCATATTTGAGATAGAAGCTTGTTAAGGTACCCAGTCCTGTCTGGCCTTGTTTGGTACCCAGGTTGGCCTGGGACTTGCCGTCTTCCTGCTTAGCCTCCTGAGTGGCCTGTATTGCTAAGCTTAACTGTTGGTAGTAACTAAACCTATATTTTGGTTTTTTCATAGCAACATATAAGTGCAAAGACTGACTTTACAACTGAAGTCTTATATCACTTTGTATCCTCTGTCTCTTCTGTGTATTGGTATTGTAACAATAGAATCAGTGCTCTGAAATAGCATATATTTCCTTATTCTTATAAGTTCTATAAATGGAAGATTAAACAGTATTGTTAACAGTCCTAGAAGTTTAGGTGTTAGCAGATTGAGTGGCTGCATTATAAACAATTCTCTAGGAAAAATGGAGGTGCCAAGATAATTAGCCCTGTAATTAGACAGCGCATAGAATAGCAAGAAAGTACTTCTATGAGGAAAGTCACAGGGCATTGTATTGCACTGTGAATGAACGGGGGCAGAGGGGCAGTGAAATCTCCGTGTCTGAGATTTCAGTGTTGATAACTTACCGCTCCTTTCCACATACCCTTCATGCCCTGATGATAGAACACTCTTTTTAACTAGCTATGTCTGTGTCTGTGTCAAATTTTTGAGATGCTTTCAATTATTTTGCTAGCTCAGTTAATTAAAATAGTGCTCATGATGAAGAGTAGAACTTTTGTCCCATGTTGGTGAGTCAGTACAGTTGCTGCTGATGCTGAAGAAAACAGCATACTAGTGCAAATGCTGTCATGTGAACTATTTCCAGCAGTGCTTTGAGTACATTTTAAAATAAGAATGCAGTATGCCTTGTGATTAAACAATCATGTGTCATGAGCCACTAATTCAAACTCTAGTGTAGTCAAGGTGTATTAGAATATTATAAAACAAGTTTTACCTTTGGTAGTAAATATCACAAACATAATGGTTAAACTTAACAACTTCCTTTCTTCTTGTTCCCATTCTTTCTTTTTCCCCTTTTTTGTTTTGCCATAATTGAAAATTTTTATTTGAAATAGAATTTTGTTAATTTTTTATTGTATTATAGAGATATGTAGTCAGAATAACTTTTATTTCCTTTCTAGAAGAAATGGCAACATATCTTCGTTATGTACGAAGGCTAGATTTTTTTGAAAAGCCAGACTATGATTACCTAAGAAAGCTTTTTACTGACTTGTTTGATCGCAAAGGATATATGTTTGATTATGAATATGACTGGATTGGTAAACAGTTGGTACGTATTTTATGCTGTTATAGTAGAATATTATTTTATTTTTAATAGTACGGAATACTTTTGTTGAAGATTGATAGCAATTTGTAAGAAGTTCCTTTTCTTCAGGGGCACTAGGAATTTTATACAAGTTTTATTACTGGATTTTTTGCTTTTTATAAAAGAGTGTTGAGTTATTCTGGATTTTCTGACCTAATTTACTTCTTAGTATCAAATATGATATTTTTATATAGTAATCTTATAGCATTATAACTTATAATGCCATAATGTATAATATATAATATATTATAATATAATGTATAATGTATAATCTTACAGCATTATAGTATTTATTTCTCTGTTGTAACATGTCTGCTTTGATCAAAATTAGGAATTTTAAAAGCTTTTCTGAGTCTAGATATTAAATACATAATTTTGTTATTTAAGAAATATTTTTAAGGGCTGGCGAGATGGCTCAGAGGTTAAGGGCACAGGCTACTCTTCCATTCCAGAGGTCCTGAGTTCAATTCCCAGCAACCACACGGTGGCTCATAACCATCTATAGCGAGATCTGGTGCCCTCTTCTGGTGTGCAGGTGTATAAGCAGACAGATATTGTATACATAATAAATGAATAAATCTTAAAAAAAGAAAAGAAATATTTTTAAATTTTATAAAACATTTTATTTATGTATTAACTTTTGATATAGGATTCATAAATACATTTTCATTTTTAATATGAAAAAGTAACTTAAAATTAATAACACATTGAGACACTTTAAACCAGTGGTTCTCATCCACTTTGGGAGTCGAATAAACCTTTCACAGGCTTCACATACCAGATACCTAGCATATCAGATATTTACATTAGGATTCCTAATAGTAGCAAAATTATAGCTAGGAAGTAGCAATGAAAATAATTTTGTGGTTGGGGTCATCACAATGTGAGGAACTGTATTAAAGGGTCACAACATTAGGAAGGTTGAGAACTGCTGCTTTATACATATTAAAGTGTAGTGAAAATATATTTAAATGTCTTTAAGATCCTTTAAAATGTAGGTCTGTTTTCTTTGCTTTACTCATGTAGATATTATCAATATGCTTGAGAATAATATGCTTCTTGAATTAATTAACTATTCTTTTAAGTGACTAAAGAAACTTTTGGAAGCAGGGCATTCCAGCACTAATTGTGTTTCTCTTTTAGCCTACTCCAGTGGGTGCAGTTCAGCAAGATCCTGCTCTGTCGTCGAACAGAGAAGCACACCAACACAGGGATAAGATGCAGCAGTCTAAAAACCAGGTTTGATACCTTTATGGATATGATCTCTTTCAGTTACTTTTCTTACTGAGGTGTGCATTTTTCTTCAGTGGATAACACATTATACACACATATGAAAAGATTAAAGGTACTCATGTTTTCAGGAAACCTTCAGTTTTCATCATTAGTTTCAGAATAATTATCAGTTCCTAATTCATGGTATGAATTAATCAAAACTGAGCAATATTTACTATTGTTAGAGTGGAAGTGTTAGAATTATAATGACTTTTGCTCTTTCTATAGTTAATTCAATAAGTTAATTATTGAATTTCTGCTTTTTAAAGTGATTTTTTTTTATATGTGTGTTTAGAAATACAGAAACAAAGAAGACAGTGTTTAAGAAGTGATTCAAAGTGTTCAGTTAAGTGTTACTCCCTGGAAGCAGACACATTAATGTAGTTTCATCCAGGATAAATTAATTTCTCAAGGCCTATTTTCTCAGTTATAAAGTAGTGATAATACATGCTTACTTCTATAATATAATATACCCTTAGTAATTCTGAATTCATAGATGGTATTGCCTTCATGATTTGTACAATAAATGCACAAATAACTACATTTTGAAGCAAACTGTACCGCTTGGAATATATTAATAAAGTGGCATATATTTGCGTACTTAATACAGAAAAAACTAGGGTGTTTTGTGTGTGTGTGGTGAGCCTACAGAATAAGTAGACTTATTTTAAGCAAAGAATGGAATAAAGGCACTTTAAGAGCAGTGAGCAGGAGATAGAGAAAACAAAGGAGGGGCGAGCAGAGGGCTGAGGAAAGAAAAGAAAGGAAAAATAAAAGCAGAAGCTGAGAATATTTGTTTGAGGAATACTCAGTGTAGTTTGCTTAGAACACAGTGTAAGTTGGAGATAAGGCATGTAAGACTGAGCATGAAGGGTTTCTGGGAAAGGAAACAGACAGCTTTTGAAAATCTCAGCCGAGTTTTCATGTCTCTTTTTGTAAGAGGATTTTAATTTTTTATCTTATTTTGGGGGGAGGGGTTTTACTTACCCACTTATTTATTTATTTACTTACTTATTTATGTATGTATGTATGTATGTATGTATGTATGTATGTATGTATTTGCTTAAGGATGTATTACCTTCTTGAGTCAGAGACTGTCTAGAAATTGTTGCTTTTAGACCTGCTTAGATTCTGTCTTTCTGCCTTTTATTTTGTCTTCTTTTATCCCATTAAAGTTTAAGTGATAGTTATTAACAAGATGAAGACTAAAGGACAGAACACAATTCATTAAGATATAGCTAAACAAAATGCTACACATATTTAAAAGTATGTATGATATAGCTAATTTAGAAAGATTTGTTTTTAAAGTTTGACATAAATATTGGCAAAAAGTCTCATGAATTAATTCAGCTGTAAAATATAATTCATTGATAACTTGAATGATCTGACAAGATAACTGTAGGTATAGGGCTTAGAAGTTGAGATTTAGTGTTTGTGTTTTCTAAACTAGAGTTTATTTCTTGGATGTTCCTGGAAGAATGTCAGTGATTGGCACTCTCTAAACTTGTGTGCTCAAGCTGTTAAACATTGTAGGAAGGAAGGGGAGCCTTTAGTGTTGTATCATCACTTGAATAGTTTTAGTCTTCTCGCTTTTTACTTATTCTGACATAACCTTTTGAATGTAATCTTTCTAAGGGTGGGGTCTGTATTTGTAGTTCTTTTTGCATTAATGCAGGGAAGATTTTGTATGTGTGTGTAAGGTATCAGTGAATCCTTTGAGAGGGCTGTGTATGGGATTTGAGACCTGACTACTTAGTCTCCTCATTAAAGAAAAGTTGTGTACCTAGAAAAAGTTCTTAAATATCCATGTATCAGTGAGCAGTTCTTTTTCATGACAGACCCTGTGGTTCACAGTCCAAAAGAGAAAATAGATGAATTTCTTCTTAAAAGGTCTGGACCCTGTAGTGACTGCAAATAGAGAACAAAGTCAGTATTGAAGTTCAGGGGAGCTCCACTTACATGGAAAACGTTAGGTACATCTTAGTGTTTATACAGATGGAGGACACATAGTTTTTATAACTTTCTTACAGAGGTCTACCATCAGTTGCCAGTTGCTGCAACTATGTGTCTCAACTTAGCATCTTTTTCATTTTTAGATTTGATTTCCTGTACTTTATTTCAGTGTCAGTTAGAAATCCGCTCACACTGGCTGTGCTGTCAGAGAGTGATGAAAAGACTGAACTCTCACAGTGGTTCTGGCAACCCTCATAACATGAACTATAATTTTACTATACATCTTAATTTAGGAAGCTTACTCCCAGAGTGGTTTTTATTTTTTTTTCATGTCCTTCTACTTGTGTTTAACATCTGTTCCACAAAGGTTACTCTGGCCTCCTGTGTACTTAGGCTCCCTTCAGCCCAGCATACTTGGTACTTAGTGGCAAGATTTTGCGGAATTTGGTTGAAAAAGAAAAAGAGACACCAGAGACTTGAGAATATTTGTAGTTAGTGTCAAGAGCTTGGTAGCAGTGTTGAAGTTGACTCTGGTTGGAATCTCCACTGTTCTCTTTCCTAGGTTTGTGAGCTTAGGAAAGTGCTGAATGTCAGTGTCTTTATCTGTGAAAGGAGGATGGTATTCAGAACCAGACTTTAAGAACTCTCCCTCCCTTCTGTCATTGCTTTCTACATATTCCTAAAATAGAGAAACTGACTGCAATTAGAAGCCATTCTAAATTCTACTAGTTGAATGCTAGTAACCTGTACTTATTACCATACAGATTTACCAAGGGTTTTTAAACATCCACAGTTTTCAGACTGCTTCATAAAAAAGGCTCTTTAGTTAGAACCAAACTGTTAAAAAAAAAGGAGCAAAGAAATTCAGAATTGTGGGATTGTCACTTTTAAAAATGTTTGTGTTATATTCTCATAATATTGTCCATAGTGCTTGTTGCCACTTTTCAAAGAGCTTTTCTGTTTTCTCCTATTATACTTGCAGTAGAAACACTATGACAGAGAGAACACTTCCTAAGATCTCAACATTTTAAGTATTATTTTTTTCACATTGCTTAAAATAGCTCCTCATTGAAGACCCACTAAAGGCCTTCTATAAGAAAACGCAATGATGGCTTTTGGGGGTACCCACATCAATTTTACTTCCCTGGTTCTTGGTTTTAATTTCATTAATTAACAGTGAGAAAGATTCCATCAAAGAAAAAAGAACACCAGAGACTTTAGAATATTTGTAGTTAGTGTCTATGAATCTATGATGGAATGTACGCCTTCCTAAATCCTTCTACTTCTAAAATGTTATGGTTCTAACTTTGATTGCTGATCATTACTTAGTTTAACAATCAAAATTTATCTTTCATCTTCAGAGATAAATAACTGTATGTATTCATAACTTCAGAATAGTAAGGGTATCTTAATTTTCTTTTTATACATTTGTTTTGTAAGTTGTAAGGATGAGATGTTTAACATATTGGGTTTTTCTTCTTCCATGCATGCCACATGCATTAAATAAATGGCAGTCGGCAGACCACAGGGCAGCTTGGGACTCCCAGCAGGCAAATCCCCATCATTTGAGAGCTCACCTTGCAGCAGACAGACATGGTGGCTCGGTACAGGTATTTTCTGATTTTTGCATGAGTGATTATTCCCCAGACTTATACAACTAACCTTTTTTTGAGCTCATGGCATGATACTCTATCCTTATGAAAGCTTGTTGCCGAATTCTATCCATAATTCTATTCCTTTGTCACTTAACCAACCAACAAAGTTAACATGATGCAGATAGACTACCAGGAATACTACAATTTTGCCTTGGTTTATTTTTACAAGTACTTGTGACAGTGTTTTAGTCATACTTGTCGCAAGTTAGGAAAAGTGAACTATAGCATGAGTGGAACTTGATTTCCAGATAGTAAGCTAAACACCTTTATTAATACTTTGAATAATAGCACATTTACACAGCTTTTGTTCCCTTTTACTGACTTTTCTTCTTTCAGTTTTCACTCAGATACTTAAACTTTTTCATCTGTACTACTTGGAAACATGACCCTGTTTGTACTTACAGAAAATAGCTGCTGTGCTATAATTTATAAATACTCAGTAATCTGTGGATTCTACACATTTAAAGCAGGTCCTTACTTAGGGTTTGCTTCCTTTTTCTATCACTTCCTTTCTGGAAGTGCAAAGCAGTAGCTCTGGCCTAACTAAACTACTTAGGCGTGATTATAGAGACAGAAGCTGCAGCCTTGCAGGTGTGTCTTTAAGGCAGTCATCTAAATGCCAGCTTAGTAACTAACAAACCTGTTTCTGTTTGAAATCCGTATGTTTTGATTTTGTTCCTCAGTTTATTTCCACCTGAATAATTTCCTGTGACAGTTCATTTAATTTTGTATTCTTTCTTAATATATTATTAATCAGTATTGAATTCTTTTTATTTAAATTCTAAAAATCATTTCAAAATTAAATCTAAACTACTCATTTTTATATGTAATAGAAATATTTAAATAGTTATATAAATTCTTGAGTGATAGACTCAGAGGCAAGGATGCCTGTATTCATATCACTGGAAAAACTAGTGAGAAAGTATATTTAATTTGCTTAAGAGTGCTCATATTTATTTTTACTCGTTTCTTAGTTTTCTTGTTTTTGTTGTGCTACATGTTTTGTTAATGCTCAGGGAAATCTTCAGCAGCTGAGGCTCCAATAGAAATCTGTTCTACCATTTATAGCATCATTTTGAGTCTGTTTTCCTGTCCTAGTATTTGTCTCATGTGTTTTTTCAGGATGAACTAATTTGATGTTGTTTCATCACTTCGGTAGTTCACACACTATTTATTTTTCTCATAGAGTACTGTACATTTTTTTCTCTAAAACTTTTCTATTTGTTGAGACTCCATCCAGCTTCATTCTGATATCCAGTATGTGATCAGTTTAACCAGTAGTATTCTAGTAATGGAATGAATACATAGGTAAAATAAGAAATTATGCTCATTCTGTTGATTTCATAAATGTGTTTTCAGTTTTAAACTGACTTAATATAGTGAACATTTTAAAAAGTTTAATGAGTAGTTTACTGATACCTTGTGTGGCAATGCCAGAATCTTATCCCACTACAAAATAAAGACTGACTTTGTGTAATTTGTTTGAAAATTATCTTATGCACATTCACAATTACTTGACTGTTATGATTATGTACACTTAGACTAATGAAAGTGTAAATTAAAACTAATAACAATGAAAGGAAGGTACTTAGAAGCTAACTACTGTGATTATTATAATTGAGTACTATAGTTGATCCTAAATAAAGGTAGAAAGGGAAATAATGTGTTACATTATTTTCATGGGATTATAAAGGGAAGTGGTACAGAGTTTTAAGAAACTAACTTTCTGGGGATCAAATTGTGTGTATGTCTGTGTGTGTTCTAACAAGAAGCTGCACTCTCAGCCTTAGCAGTTACCTTCTGTAGGCTTTTCTAGTCAATGGTGTACTCTCATACTTCCCCACCCCCATTACTGTTGTTGTTTCTGGGGAATAGTGAAGCACTGTTAAACATTCTAGGCTATTTAAAGTTGGTGTGATGGAATTTCTTGAAGTTTTTGACTTAAAGGCACATAAGGTAGCTCTTATTTCAGGAAGACACATAGGTAGCTTATTTCAGGTATGCTATATGTGTATTATATGTTTGTTTTCAGGTGAGTGCACATGAGCATATATGTGGAAGCTGGAGGCCTAACATATCTTCTTCACTTGCTTCCCACTCCTAGGGATCTGCTTAGTGATTGGCTAGGCTGCCTGGCCAAGGAGCTCTAGGGATCTGCTTGTCTGTGCTTCATTGATGCTGGACTCAAAGATGGTCACTGTTTTTACATGGGTACTGGGGGGTCAAACATGGATCTTTGTGCTTGCATGGTAGCCACTTTACCGACTGAGCCATAGCCCTGCCCTTCAGTGAGCTTTTCGAAGCTGAGTCATAGTCGAAATGTGAGCTATCTGCCTCTCTTGAATAATAATAATTCAATAGACCAGATGTAGATGTTATCAAATTAATAATATTAGAGTTAAGAATACAATAGAAGTGGTTCAGATTTTTATCCTGTTTTATTTATCAGTGAAAGAAGGATATTAATAATATTTTTACCTCTTGGTTTTGCTTTGAAAATTTTATAAAAAGCATTTTGTATAAAGACTGAGGATTTCAAAGTACTAGCTAAAAAGAATCAATTTCTTTTGTAAATCAGTGATCAACTGTATTTTATTCACTTCCTGAAAGTGAAGTATAAAGACATAGCCAAGAGAAAACATTGTCAAATTCAGTTTTTTCTTTTTCTTTAGCGAAATAATAGAAATATGTAGCTATACATCGATAAACTCTGCCAGAAAAATGGAGAACAAATTAGTATATCTGAAGGTGTTATTTTGAGTCTGTTCTTGTCTGTATTTGATTTGGAGAACCCCTGATGAATTTGGTGTGTCCTTCTCTGTTAGCCCATAGAATCGTTTAATGAATATGGATGGGCAAGAGATCTACCTATTCATATTTTTTGGCCATTTATTATTCAGAAATATCTCTGTTAGTGATTCTTGGGTTTTAGGCCTTATTTTGGGCTCTTGGAGTGAAAAGAGTGGAGATGGAGAGACAGACAACTGTGATAGTGAAAGTAGCCCAGTGCTAGGAGAATATGTAGGAAAATGTACCTAAATGCAGCTGGATTAATGATTCAGATTTTCATGTCACAAGTTCTGTGATTTCAAAAGTAGCAGCTATCAGTTAAAGAAGGTAATAGGGGAAAGAGGAGTGTCCCAGGCAGAGAAGATGGCATGCGGAAAGCTCTTAAGGAGAGGTATACACTGAAGGATTGAAATCAGTCTGTCTGGGTGTGTGAAAAATGAAACCAAGAGGTATGGGGGTTGTAAATTGTATTAAGTTTGAATTTTATTTTGAAGATACTGGTTAAACATTAAGAGGATTATGTAAAGTTGTCATGGTGGTGCATGCTTGTAACCATGGCACCCAGGAGGCAGAGCCAGAATCTCCCAGGAAAGCTGACCAGGTACACTAACTGGACTCAGTGAGTTCTGCATTCAGCAAGAGAAACCTTTTCAACAAAGAAATTGGAAAATAAGAAAAGATACCTGATGTCAACTTCTGTCCTTCATACATATGTGAAAACATACACAATTATGCCCCATGCATCCCCCCCACCCCACACACGCACCCATTGCTTATGTCTATCTCCTTTACCCTGTTTGTTCATCTGTTGATGTGCATTTGTAATGGTTCCATAATAGAGTTGATGTCTTCAGGTAGAGGGATACTTTAGGTGGGGAATCTGTTGACGCTGGAAAGTCTTGTTTGTTTAAGTCTCCAGGCTGGTGCTGTGCCTGGACTGGTCAAGTGTGAGGTATATAATGAAACTGTGTTCTTAGTAAGTAGCTTCTATTCTTTATGTAGCTGAAGACTGTTAACCGTCCTTAGCTTTGAAGTTTGTGGACCACAAAGATCCTTTCCTGGTCACATCTGTTTTGTACACCCTAGGTTTTCTAAATTTTCTAGCCAGAGATGTCTTCTTAGTGTACTGGGGATTTGGAGAAACAAACACAGCATTCAGACCTATACAACCAGACTAGTATTCCACCGTTTGTCTGTTTGTTTTTGAAATATGGTCTCTCTATGTAGCCCTAGCTGTCCTGGACCTGATATTTTGACTAGACTGTTCTCTAACCTAAAGAAAATCAGCCTGTCACTGCCCCTGTGTGCTGGGATAAAAAAACCACACCTGGCAGTTTCTACACCTTCAAAAACCTGCCCAGCATTGAATTCTGGATGTTGAAGATGTCAAGCAGTCTACTAGCTCTTCAGAGTTATCAGTCCTTTTGGCAGAGAACATTGTAAAACACAGATATGTGGCTTGAGAGACTGGCTTATCAGCTGATGAATGGCTTGAATTTCTTGGAATCCACAATAATTTTTTTTTTTTACTGTTTACCTAAATGTATTTTTTTCATTTTTTGATTTTTAAAAATTCTTTATTAATTACACTTTATTCTCTTTGTATCCCCCCGTGTTTAACCTCCCTCCTCCCATCCCAATCCCTCCTTTCCTCCCCACTCTGCATGCATGCTCCTTCCCCAGTCCACTGATAGGGGAGGTCTTCTTTTCCTTCCTTCTGATCCTAGTGTATTAGATCTCATCAGGAGTGGCTGCATTGTCTTCTGTGGCCTGGTAAGGCTCCCCCCTCTCAGGGGGAGGTGATTAAAGAGAAGGCCAATCAAATTATGTCAGAGGCAGTCTCTCTTCCTATTACTATGGAACCCACTTGGACACTAAACTGCCATGGGCTACATCTGTGCAGGGGTCCTAGGTTATCTCCATGCATGGTCCTTGGTTGGGGTATCAGTCTCAGAAAAGACCCCTGTGCTCTTGGTTCTGTTGCTCTTCTTGTGGAGTTCCTGTCCTCTCTCCACAATAATTCTTAAGTGAAAGGCCAAGCTCTTAGTGACTGAGGGTGGGACTACTGGCCACCATACCCTTTGCTGCCCAAGCTGAGGCTGCTGACTCTTTGTCTCTTTATGACTGCTTGCTGTAATTATCACTCACTTAAAGTTCTGTTGTGTTGTTCCAGGCTCCTGGACCTATGACTGCTCCTTGTTATCAGGCTCCTAGGGTAATTTAGTCTTAAACCCAAGGTTCCCTCTGAAGCTGATATCTGGCCACAACACTCTGAGGCATGGGAAGTGGCATAAAGGACACTGGTGACTTGTTACGCCAGTGGAGTAACTAGCTAATTAAAACTCTGAACTGCTTTAGAGGTTTGTGTAAACTGTGTGTTGGTTCTTTGGGCAGCATTGCTGGTTTCTTTTCAACAAGGTCTCCTTACTTAACTTCTGTGTCCCTCCTCTCCTGGATTTGTGCAGGGGCTATGTCCCTCCTCCCTGGAGAGCTGTGCAGGAGCCATGTCCTTCTTCCCCTGGGCTATGTGGCAGCTTCTTTTTTTTGCATCTATATTTGCCATTGGTCCTATCACTTTGTGATTTCAATGTTCTTCCATTGTATTTTTTTTGGAATTGAGTTTAAGTTTTGTTTTCTTGACCCTTCTTCTTCATGGTGTCACAAAGAAGCAGTTTCAGTTTGTCATTTTACCCTGGGAGCTTAAAGATTACTTTGATAAAGACTTGATTAAAGGGAGAGATGTGTGAGTCAGAGACACATTATGAAAAGTGTATACCCAAATCTGGGTATGTTAGCTCATGCCTGCAGTTGCAACAATTAGGAGGCAAAAGGAGAATTGCTTCAACTTCAAGGCTTATAGTCTGGGTTGCAAGTGTCATTTAAAAAATAGTCTATAGCTGAGTTGCATGAATGAGTAGTAGAGATGAGAAAAATGAAATGATTTAAAATATAAATAGCAAGTAGAGTTTGGCTAGATCAGGGGGCTGGGAAAGGAAAAGCACAGTTGCCATCCCAATTTGATGTGTTTTTACCTGGCCAATCAGATATCTAAAACTAGGTTTCAAAATGTACCCCACTCCTAACAGATAGTACTAACCTCTAATTCCGTTGTAGCTGTGCTTTCATTGTAGTACAACTTCATTGAGCTCACCACCATTAAAAATGGATTCTGTAATAGGCAACTGTAAGCCAAAGGAAAAAAAATATTAAAGATACTAGTGTGCTGACTGACCTTCTGATTGTTTGGAAATCTTTTATGGTTGGGAAGTTTTTTTTTTTTTTTTTGATCCTTAGGAATGATGTTTTGAGAACCTTGGTCAAGTCAGGTATAGAATCACAAATTATGCAAAAGACAAGTGTAGCCAGGTACTGTTAAGGAAAATGAAAAGAATAATATAAATTGCTGTAATAATTAGTTTGATGTCTTCACTTACATAGTGTCAGATTCAAATATAAAAAGTACTGACAGAAAATAGGATATAAGCAGAAGTATCTTGCAGTGCTAGCAGATGTTCATGGTTAAATGGGAGTAATTTTTCACTTCCCAGACAGGTCTCAGTTGTGCTGCTTTAATATGTGACGTTTCTAAAACTAGTCTCAGTCTCTGTGTCAGGGTTTAACAATGCAGAGTTAATAATGAGGAACAAAATTGAGTGACTACTACAATTCCATCTTCTCTCCATAGTTTTCTGGGGTGCTGACATCTGCAAAAGATCATTTGTAGGAGGATGTAGTAATTATTTCTATTATGTAAATAATTCCACCCTCATTAGTTTAGGAAGTTTCCTGGTGAGTCTCTGGTATGAATCAGTATGATTCATTTATTGTGATCTTCTGTTTAATAATAAACTTTTAATAACCTCTCCAAAGATTTGAATACTCAGAGAAAATGTGATACAAATAATGTCTCTATTAGTGGAAGTTAAATTGAAAATCTACTTTATCTTGGTTGGAAGACAATGAAAGCTGGTTGTGGTGAATCGTACCCCTGGTGCACAAGAATGCCATTTTAGTGTGGGCTCATCTTTTACAATGACCACTGTCAGTATTGCCCTACTCATAGCTTTTAGAGCATGTAGTAAGTTACGTGTTTACTAGCTTGGGTTCAGTAAACGCTGAAATACTCTTTACTCTATCTCACCTATCAGTGTATTTTTTAACGAATATTTTAGAAAAAGGTGGTGTATATGTGTTTTAGTTTTCTGAGGTATTTATTGATTAGATGGAAGATTGGTTATTGATATTGTGAGCCTGTGATATACTCTTGGTAATCATACACTTGAGAAATAAAATAGAAGTCAGGAAGGTAGCCAGGTATTGTGGCACACACTTTGATCCCAGCACTCAGGGAGACAAAGGCAGGTGGATCTCTTTGAGTTCGAGGCCAGCTTGGTCTACAAAGTGAGACCAGGACAGCCAAGGCTACACAGAGAAACCCTGTCTCAAAAAAACTAAAAAGAAGGGAAAAAAGAGGGGTGGGGGAAGAGAGAGAGAGAAAGAAAGAAAGGAAGGAAGGAAAGGAAGGGAGGAAGGAAAGAAAGAAAGAAAGAAAGATCCAGAAAGGTAGTAGTATAAGTAATTTTATGAAATTTTCATATTTGGAAAATATGAATTTGTTCTTGAAAAACCATTGCCTATGATCTGGGCATAGTGATGCTAGCACTTGGGAGGCAGTGAGAGCCTGAACTATATGGCAGACTCCTGTCTCAACCCCCTTATCCACAGATCCTTGTTGGCAAAGGTGCTGCTTCTTTGAGGACTGCTCTGTCTTATCTGGATGGGATGGCTTCTTTTGGAAGTTGCTTACGGGCTTGCTTTCTCCTCCTAGCCTGTAAAACATGGTAGTCAAACTAGTCAATTTAATTTCTTAAAATATTAACAATAAACTATAAGACATCTGATTATACTCTGAAATTCCAAATTTGAGATTATCTGTCGTTTTTGTAAACTTTCCTGAAAAGAAGTCAGCCTGAAGAACACTGGTATTTCTCTCTTCTAGTTCAGTTATAGTTCTAGAAATGGCAGTTGACTAGATCTAATCTTTAGAATTTGATGTGTGAAATTAAAAACAAACAAGCATGTATTTCTTAGTTGGTTAGTCTGGGCTTTTCTATAGCACTGTGCCCTCATTTCTCCTTTGTAGAGTACCTCTGCAAAAGGCCAGCTTATAGTGGTGACAGGTACCACACCTTGATCCCTGACTGTATGTATTGGTTCTACTTCAGCCTGACAGTTAATAGACACTGCCATTTTCCATTTCATAGGTGAGGACACTGAGGTTTAGCAAGATCAATGTGTCTTTCTCATGCTCACATTGCTCACAGTGCTGTAGCTGATTTGGGGTATGGGTCCATCTTAATATAAATTGATCAGCTGATGCCAACAGATTATGTAGGAAAATGGGGAATGAGTTAAGCTTACAGGATACAATTTTTCAGACTTTGTTTTCAAGGGAATTCTCAGTTTGAAAGTGAACACTGAAAAGTTGGAGTTATAAGAACTCAATGAATGGAAGAATCTTAGGAATAAAGAAAGGGTAGGATGAGAGTATCTTTTCAAGTTTAGAATTAAGAGGAAAGAATTGGACAATTAAATAAATTTGTAATACCTGTGATAATTTATAGATAAGTCTTAGAATTTAATTGATTCATGGCAATAGCTATATTTATTTATTCTGACAATTAGGTGGAGTGCCTGTTCTGTGTCAGGTATGTCAGAGAACAAGATGCAATTCCTGCTCTTATGGAGTAGTTTTAATGGTGGTGGAATATTAAAAACACAGTAGCTGCATCAGAAAATAAAAACATCAAGACAAAACCAAAAATACAGCAGGAAGCCAGATGTCGTTGTGTGCCTTTAATTCTGACACTTGGAAGCAGAGACAGGTAGATCTCTGAAAGTTCAAGTTCCAGGATAGTCAGAACTACACAGGGCTACAATGTCCTAAAACTAACCGATAAATTTAAAAGTCAACATAAACAACATATACAGAAAAAAATAAAGTACAACATAAAAGATTGTCTCTGCATGGAAATTCTAGATGAATGATATAAAAAGTCATAGAGGAGCTCTTTGGGAATCTTGAGAAGTAAGAAGACAACTTATAGGTAGAGTGCTAGCTAGTGGCAGTGGATAATGCTAAGGCCTGAAGCTTGGTGTGTTCGACACTGGTGAGCAGAGGGTGTGGGAATAAGAGATTAGTGAGCTAGGTAGACATTAGGTTATGTGGGGCTTTAGCATGTAGGATAAGGAATAGGGCTTTTTGTTCTAAATTAAGCGAGAAGCCAGCAGGTGGACTTTTTCAGAAGGGAATTATTACAGCCAGGATTATATCTTGAAAGGAGTATCATGATTGCTGTGTGGATAATGTATTTTACTTGTGATTCAAGCCAAAGCAGAAGACTAATTAACAGGGTTTTATTCTTATGAGAGCTCATGTTGTTTTGCTGCTGGAGTCTTAGTAATGTCAGAGGTAGTGAGAACTGATTAGATGGGGTATGTATTGGGGAGTAGCTCATGGGACTTATTGACAGATTAGATGTGGGCTCGAAGCAACTAAGTGAATGAATATTGTTCCTTAAAATGGGTGGTGTGAGATGGAAGTCTCAGTGATTGGAGACTCACTGAGTCTCATATTGGAAGACGAAAGTAAATCATGTGTAATGTGCTAAAGAAGATGGGCTAGGCCACAAGAGGAACTGATGAGAACCCCTGTGTAGAAGTTAGTTTCCAGAAAGAAGCAGAAAATAGAAGTATAACATGGAAAAGAAATCAAAAGCACATGCTAGATGGCTTGATCTACTAATTGTCTTATGTTCCTCTTATTAATTTTCTAATTTAAATGGCTTAATTTTTACTTAGTATATATGGTCAGGAATGTGTGTATATATATATAAATATTCTTTGTTTCCCTTTATAAAACAGGTTGTAAGTTCTACAAATGGAGAGCTGAACACGGATGACCCCACGGCAGGACGGTCAAATGCACCCATCACAGCCCCTACAGAAGTAGAAGTGATGGATGAAACCAAGTATGTTTTTGTTTTGCTTATTTTGTTAATTTTTTTTGGTTCATATTTTGCATGTTTGAACCTTATAGTTACATGCAATTATTTCACATTATCCCCCCAAGGAACAGAGCACACAAAAGAAGTGATATAATTTACCATTTAAAGTAGTACTACTTTAGTAAATACCTTCTTCATATAAAAATTATTATTTAGAAACTGTGCTCAGATTTTTATTTAAAATTAATAGCATACTTTTAGCTTTTGATATTTAGCAATAATAACATTGCATAGATATTACTGCTGTGTTATTTTCTGTAAATGTAAGTACTTGGCATTGTAGGATGCTGCATGTTGAATTTACTTTAATTTTTAAGAGGTAAATTATAGTAATGCCTGGAGAAATTAAGCATGAAAATAATGTGATCATTTAACTATGGGCTATTTTTGACGATTTTTCTTTCTCTTCCTCTCTCCCTTTTTCTTTTCTTTTTGTTTTTCTGTGTATAGCTGCCAGAAAGTATTGAATATGTGGTGAGTTCTCAAGTGTAGGCAGGCAGAAATAGCTCCATTGACTATAATTTCAAAGATTTAGCACCACTTAATATAAATAAACAAACAAACAAAAATCTTCCTTAGAAATTACAATTGGTAAAACAAAATTAATTAATGACAATAACATTAGCTCTGAAAAGCAAGAAATAATTGTTGAGGAGCTGTTTTGCCTGCCGCAGCTTTTTTTTATTTTTATTTATTTGTTTCTCTGTTTATTCATTTATTTATTTATTTTTGCTTAAAGTGACATAGTTTGGGGCACTTCCTAACTGCATAGATGCCAACTTTCTTGTGCTTGTGCATTTGTTTTGTAACATGGAAATTTTTATTTGTAACTTTTTAAATGGAAAGCTAAGGTTTTTTTTAGTTAAGCTTTATATTTTACTGTTGTCAACTTTTGAATATATATTCATTCCCCCTATGGTGTCATTAAAGTCTATGTCATTTACTAACTAGTACTTTTAAAATCCTAATAGTTCTTAATAATATTCTTGCTGGGAAAATGGTACTAAATTTTAATTATTTTCTGGTATTTGTCTTCAGTTGCAATTCTGTATTTTGGAGCTTCTCTTAATTTCAAGACAAATTTTGATTCATCTCTACAGTGAATAAAACCTTAGATGAATTAGTTTTAAAGCCTGTCACTCATCTTACATTCTTAAAAAAGAAAAACTCTCATTTACTAGCTGAAAAACTGACAAACGCTGTGGGTATTTCTTTTTTGGCAAGCAATGATCCATTTCAATCAGTTTTCATTTTAGAATTTATTGATGGTGTGACCAAATTTAATGTATTTCAAGACGTAATTAGTTCGCTATTTACTTGTTTGTTCAATAAAGGAAAGTTAATCATAAGGCTTGTGTTTGTAAACTTTAGGTACAGTGCTAAGGACAGTCATTATATAGGGTGGCCCTGTGGCACACCTGAATGCACTTACCGTTGCAGTTGAGTGTTGGTTGTATAGTTCTGCTTCTGCTGTGTTGTACTTTCTAAAGGCTTGTTTCTCTTTTCAAAAAGTGCTGCTAATAATATCTACCTCATAGGGAGTTGAGAGAAATGGTGGTTGTGGCAAGGCTCAGTTATTTTGTCTGTCACATACAGGGCTCTGTAGCTATTACCACACCTATTTACTTCTTCATCACTAGCTGCCAGTGACCTTTCTTACTGTGCTCTCGCAGGAGCATGCTTCTTCCATCACTGCTCACAGTCATTGTTAAACCTGGCTGTCTGTGTTCTCATCCTTTTAGAAATGTACTTTTGAGCAAGTCTATCCATTCTTTCTATGGCAGTGGCTTTACTGTTGAAGTTTCAGAAATACCTGATTATCACAAGCTAGCAGGAGAGATTGCAGTCATATTTAGTAGTTGTTAGTACATGGTAAAGCTTTCAATTTGTAAAGAAAAGAATAATCAGAGAATGCTTCTTAGAGGTGGCTTTCAAAAATGACCTATGGTTCACTTAGTTGTGATACCTTTGGTATGTGTGCAATAGGCTAGCTTTTCTCTACGGAGGCATTGGAGGACAAGAAGGAAGACAGTGCTGAGACTGCTGTTCCTGAAGGGAACCCTTCATTGTTTGGAGGATTGTGACCAAAATCCTTTTTTTTTTTTTTTTTTTTTTTAATTTGTGTATTTGTATTTTACGTATATTGGTGTTTTGCCTGCATGTATGTCTATGTGAGGGTGTTGAATCCCCTAGAACAGGAGTTACAGACAGTAATGAACTGCCATGTTGGGAATTGAACCCGGGTCCTCTGGAA
The DNA here is from genome assembly GCF_907164565.1 of Psammomys obesus. NCBI lineage: Eukaryota > Metazoa > Chordata > Mammalia > Rodentia > Muridae > Psammomys > Psammomys obesus. The sequence goes on from NW_026596040.1 coordinate 15,442,341, forward strand.
GAGCAGACAGTGCTCTTAACCGCTGAGCCATCTCGTCAGCCCCATGTCCAGATTTCTTGATATGACATCAAAGACATTCATAGCCTATTTATTCTTGTCACTTTCTGTTTATTTCCAGCCCCAATTCAATTCTGACACCACATATTTTACTACTGTTTTCTTAATCTGCTCATTGTTTTCTCACATCATGTGATGTTAGTGTGTTGAAAATAAGGCCCTTTTCATCTTTAGATCCCCAGGAGTTAAAATAGGAAACCACAATAAGTTATTTACTAAATAATTCATTATGGCAGTTTATCACACCCATGAAATAAATGCATTGTTATATCACACAAAGAAAAGAGGTTGAAAATAACTACTAAGAGACCGATTCTCCAACAAAGGACCATGCATGGAGAGGACCTAGACCCCCTGCTCAGACAAAGCCCATAGGCTGCTCAGTTTCCAAGTGAGTACCCTAGTAAGGGGAGCAGGAGCTGTCTGTGACATGAACTTAGTGGCTGGCTCTTTGATCACCTCCCTCTGAGGAAGATGATGCAGCCAGCCCTGATGAGACCTGATGGGCTAAGGTCAGAAGGTCCTTCCCTATCAGTGGACTAGAGAAAGCACATAGGGCAGAAGAAAGAGAGAGGACTGGGAGGAGACGAGGGAGGGCACTAGGGCCTGGATACAAAGTAAATAAATTATAATAAAAAAACAACCAAATAAATAAATAAATAAATAAATAAATGAGATAAACTATCTGTTAAGTGAAAGAAACAGAATAGTGTCATTTATTACATAGCTCCACTTACATAAACTGAACAGGGCAGTGGTAAGGATACAGAAAATACAATAGTGGTTGTCTGTGGCATAGAAGAAAATGGGAGTGGTGTTAAAAGATAACAACCTCTGGGCTCAGGAAAACTTTATTCCAGTTGGGTTACGATAATCCTCAGCACTTAGCTTCATTGAAACTCTCTTTAAACTTTTTTTCTTTTTGCCTTTCTTTTAATCAGATTAATCCTTTGCATTTCTAGATTGCATCCTTTCTCACCTCTAATATTTATTGAAAAATTATTGTATGTTCGGTGATTGAGTGGTTATGAAGGTGTTTCAAACCTTGCATACCATTAGAGTAGCCATGAGGCACACATTTAGATAGTGTTTTTGTGTGTGCTTGTGCATGTATGTGTGTGTTTCTGTGGGGGTGTTGAGTCTAGTGCTATATACATGTAAGGCAAGTGCCTTATCGCCAAGCTATACCCCAGCCACTGTAGCCAATATAGAAGAGGAAAAAGAGCTTATAAGGGGATTAAAAAGACTGTGGAATGTACTATGAAAGGAAGTTAGTGCTTCCCCTCCTTCCCCATTGCCTCCCTCTCCTTTACCTCAATATAAAATTAAGAGCATCATCGAAATAGATCGGGGACAAAGCTTGAAGAGCTGTGTGACCCCAGTGCTTAACCAGTGAATAACTAATGATGAAATTGATGAGCGAGAGGTCATGGCTGTACTAATGAGGACAGAGTGCTGGGTAGAGACATAAACTGAATTCTGGCTTTTCATTGGGTAGAAGTGAGGACCCTGTCTCCTCTAGTTCAGGCTGCCTTGAGCTTTTGATCTTGGTTTAGTTTACATAGTGGAATTAGAGGTGTACTCATTTTAAAAGAAAAAAAATTTTTTTAATTTTAAGCAAGGTGAAAATTTCTCAAGTAAGCTAGCTTGAAAAAGATGAGATTGTATCATTTTAGACAGATTAATTGCAGGTGGATAGAGAGGCAGGCATAGGGGATGGGATTATAAGTATCTACTTGAAATAGTTACACACATAGTCTTACTTCTGATCCAAACTCTTGCCTAGCTCAACATTCCTGCTTTTTAAAAATCAAGAAATCCAAAGATAAGGAATTTCACATCAGGTATTAATTTTAATGTAAAATATTTATTTGTCAAAAAATAACTATTAGTTGTTGTAAAAGGTATTTTTTACATGCTCATTAAGCTGGGGCTGGAGATACTGGTTTCTTCTGAAGTCCTGAATGGGTGGCACAGGCTAGATGCAGGAATAGTCACCACCAAAGGTGGTGCTGATGAATCATATAGAAAGGAAAGGTAAGAAGAACCTCAGACGCAGTCAGGAAAACATGCTGCAGTTTGATTGAGAGAAGTAAGTGCTTTATATAGGTCCAGGAAACAAAGCAAGTTCTAGATGAAGAGGGCAGTGAGTGAGGTGAGAGGAGGTGGGATGGAAACAGCAAAGCTGAGGCTCACTGTGATTTTAACATAAATTTTAGTGGCAAAGGCTAGTCATTACCTTTTTGTCCACAGTGCTGTTGTATTCACATCACCTTATTTGATTCTCTGGTTTTGCGTTTAGTTCTGAAAGCTCAATTCTTCTCACTTGTTAAATAACCGTTTTTTTCTAATATAAGTTTTATTGGCTATGGAAACTATGCCAAGTGTCTTAACCTTGAGATCTAGACTCAACATTGAAAGAATGTGTTCCTGCTCAGTTTTTCTAGAAAAGCCTCATAGTAATGCTGAAATACTCATTTTATAGACTATGGGAGAGTTTGTGCCTCCTGGGTAAGGACTCTAGATTTAGACCATAACTGTAATTTTAACTAGATCTTACTATAGGAATTAGATGTGTTAATGAGGCAAGTCCTTCAAGAAATACTAAGCGAATGGCAACTCTTTGCTAATTTGATGGACTACTTCTGTAGGCTAGCAAATATACAGGGAAGTAGTAAATCAAAAAGTCATTTTAAAGTAATAGAAAAAAAAAAGAAAGTAATAGTAAATGCAGAAAAAAGACTACAACAGCACTGTTTCATATTGGGTGCATGGAGACAGGAGATAAGTGCAGTAGCAATTTCTTCATCATCAGACTATGAATCGGCTGATTTTGAAATGATTTTATCATAAAAATAGGGGTTAAAAATGTCAATTTACTCTTCTAATGCCACTGCTTTGTGGACAGATGTATTCATAGAACATACATCAATGCTGCCCTCTGGTGGTAGTTGCTTTAATAGTAACTTTAATAATGACATCCTATTTAGTGGGATTTATTTTTAAAGTTATGTGGATTTCTCTTTAACGGTTTTTAATTTAAAGGACCTGTGCCATCCGAATTCATCTTAAATTTGTATTTAGTTTCAAATAAATGCTTGAGAATAGTTTCATTATTCAGTAATACTTTTATTAGAATGAAAGGTTATTTAACAAATGGGAAGAACTTTGCTTTCATAACTAAAAGCAAAACTAAATAAGTGAGACAGTGTGAATACAGCACCAGCGTAGACAAGTTGACAGTTATGAGCCTGTTTATCAAAACTTGTATTACATTACATTTCCCATTGTTAAAGGCTTATATAACTTTTTAATAGAAATGTTTTGAAGGAGTATACCTTGGAGCTTGAATACCATAAGCAGGAACTTTATATTAAACAACACTGAATTTTCATAGAAATATCACTAGGTTCTTAAATTTAATGTTATAAATATTTGGTTGGTCTATTTCTTTTATTTTATTTTTACCCTGTAGATATTTTCTAATAACTGAAATGTTTACTTGAAAACTATTTTACTCCCTCCATTTGAGACAGGGTCTCATGTATTCCAGGCTGAACCCAAACTGTGTGTTGGAGGATGACCTTGAACTTCTGACCCTTCTGTCTCTACCTTCTGCTCAGTTTCAGTGGCACTGAGGACTCAATCCAGGGCTCTGCCCGCTGAGCAGTATCCTTTCTGCATTTTTATTTTTGAAAATTTATGTATCTGAGATTTGAGAAAGTATTAGGATTATATAGGTGAAAATAAAACATCGCTGACTTTTCAAACTTCTGAAACAATGTGTTATACTTAGTCCTTGTTTTATGGCAATAGCACTGATTTAGGCCCATGAGTATTTCATCTCTCTCTCTCTCTCTCTCTCTCTCTCTCTCTCTCTCTCTCACACACACACACACACACACACAAAATCATTTAAGTTTTTCCAGTTACCTCAGTGAGATAAAGTTTATATCTAGATGTTTGTACTTAGGGAAAAAGACAAGGACTGAATATATAGTTTTTGAATTATCTTTAAAAACTATATATTTAAAATAAGTTTTGAATATACAGTTTTTGAATTATAAAATGGATCTGCCTTGGCTATGCTATTTTTCTTTGTATCTATCTTATTTATTCTTTTTTTTCTCATTTATTTTATTCATTTTACATCCTTGTAGCTTCTTCCTTCCTCCCATCCCAGTCCCACCTTCTCTCCTTCCCTCCTTCTCCTCCCCCTTTCCTCAGAAAATGGGAGCTCCCTTTCCCATCAACCCCAGCTCATGAAGTTATATCAGGACTGAATGTGACCTCTTCCCCTGTGGCCTGTCAAGGCAGTCCGCCAGGGGAAAGTGATCTAAAAGCTAGAAAGTGAGTGTCCAATGCAGTCTCCACTTCCCTTACTAGAGGACCCACTTGAAGCCTAAGCTGCTCATCTGCTACAACTTTGCAGGGGCCCTAGGTCCATTTTATGCATGGTCCTTAGTTGATGCTTCAGTCTCAGTAAACCCGGCTGTAAGGCCAATTTTAGTGTTGTACTTAATCTATTGTCTCTTTTTGCTTTATAAATATGGTGGGAAATACTTGCCGATGAATGTTTTGTTTTAGAATCTAAACTGATTTATATTAAATGAAATCCCTAGTAATAGGTTCATTATTGCTTTTGTAACAATGGCTTCAGGAATCAAAACTCTTAGAAGGAAAGGGAAGGAACCTCATAAATGAACGTTATAAAAGCATGACACACAGAGACTATTAAATGTACTGAGTTAAGTGTGGCAGATGAGTTGAAAGTCAGAGCGCTGTATTTTTTCAGTTCTTGGAGCAAAGCCTTTTGGACTTACTGGCTTCTTTTTATGTTGCACAGACTGTCCTGCTGTACCCAGAAGGCATGCTAACAGGACATACTCATGACTGTCACAGGGTCACTAATACCAATGCTTTGCTGATGTGTTCACTGTCTATTCTGCACGATCCTGTTGCTTTTTATGACCATCTCAATTACTATGATAAGTTCCATCTCTGATAACGTTAGTGTTTTTATAATAAAGGGATGTTTTCTTTATCTACAGGTGCTGCTGTTTTTTCAAACGAAGGAAAAGGAAAACCATACAACGTCACAAATGACTGGACACAGACAGATCCTGGGGAGTTACTTACATGTTCATATGCTGTCTCGTGATTAAAATCATCTCTATAGTGACCACATATATTTTCAAGGACTCACTCTTGAAACAAAAATGTCACTTTCATTTTTCATTTTGTGGTTGTCTTACATTCATTTTGCCCCTAATTTAACTTTATGGAAGCTTTAAAATTTTGTCAAAATGTGAGTGCTTTGCCCATCATTGAATGGAATGGACCAATGAAGTGGTATTGATGAACACAGTCCCATACGTAGGACATTTTCCAGAGGCTCTTCTGCTCTAGAAAACAATACAGGTGTCCAAGAGTCAATGAATTGCACTTAATTTGATTTTTTTATGTCTTCTATAAAAGCATAATCAAACAGAAATTTTCTTCCCAATGGGTAGTGCAGCAGAGAAAACAATTGCCCAAATATTAAAAACAACTTTAACAGTTCCTATTTTGTGACATCTGCATTGATTTCAGTATGACTGATGGTACTGTTATTCATGAATCATATTGACTTTCTCTCTGTGAAATCATGGTACAGTCACTGCCCGGAGATACTGAGGAAAAAGCAGTATGGGATTGGCAGGTGGTGGTGGTTGATAAATCAGAAGTGTGGGAAATAGGAATTCAGCTTCTGTCGTGCCACTGAGTAAAGTGCAGCTGCAGAAGTAGAGAAGTGCTAATAACATTTTATAATGTCATTCTGTGCTTCTGGATAATGTATGCTAGATTGGCAGGAAGTGAGTACTGGAGAAGTAATGTATGTTGGAGTTTAAAAAACACAATAAGGAAAGGAAATAAATATGAAACTTGTTATGGTGAGTAAGGCTGGAGTCCCTGAGCCTACTTCTGAATGGCCACACTTTCCCAGAAGCAGAAACCGAGGATGTGCCTGAGTGGCACCTGCTTGTTACGTTGTTCTTCAAGTAAAAACAAGAAACACACTCCCAGCACTAAATGCTGGGTCATCTGTTGCCCTCTGTGTACATTAGTCTCTTGTATTCAGCTTTGCTGGTTCTCTGAAATTCCCTGTCTTGAGCATAATGGCAATGATTGGAGAATGTTTTGGAGAGGGTGGGCTGGGCGCTTTGCCTCCATAGCTTTTACAGCGTCTGCATATGAACAGCGTAACAGTTCTGTTGTTAGCCAAGTCCATTCCACTTTGCAAGTGTGCTTGTTTCAAGCTGTAAGGGCACAGGTTTTTGTTTTTGTTTTTGTTTTTTGGTTGCATTTTGCTAGCCAGATTTTCAAGAGTTAAAACAAAAAGACTAGCCAGAGTTGATCACATGACACATTCATCTCTCACTTAGAAAACTGTTGCTCCTTCTGTGCGCACTCTCTTCTGTTTTACGTGTGAGCCTTCAGGTATGCTTATTTATTGTTTCTTTTTTTTTTTTTTTCTCAAGGTAACATTTAAAATATGTATTAAAGGAAATGAATCCACTTTTTAAAACTTCATTTGAATTTACAGTTATTTAATTGTATTTTGTAATTTATTTTTCTTATTAGCCAAAAGTTCAATGTGTTGCTTTTGATAAATTGGGCACCAATATGAACATCACAAATCAGGACACTGTTTATAATTTTTTTTTAATCCTATGAGTGATCTTTTTTTCTTGATTTTTTTTTTTTTTTGAAGACCTACACTGAACCTAGTTTTCTAGGTTGAGTATAATTACTGTATAATTTGGTCAGCATTTTCCATTCTATTTGTATACTGTTATGATGCCTAAACTACAGGAGCTTTTACTGAGTTTTTGGTTTTGTTTGCTTTGAGCAAGGTAGATGGATGTTTTGGCCATTTATAATGTGAAACCACTTCTTTACAGTATTTGACCAAATTTGTGTGACTATATGATATTTGTAAATACATGCGATATCTGTATTTCTTATCATAAGCCTATTTAGTTTTATTCTCAGTAGGGTTTTTTGGACTGTACAGTGTTTATATGATCTGAACTCCTTATACATAAGAAGGTGTGTATATTAATCCAATTATGGACTTAAATATTTTAAAAGTATGAATACCCTTATTTGCTGCAAAGGCCAGTGTGTAGACATTTGCTTTTTAGCAATATTTTTAAGTGCTCCATTTTAGTGCCAGAGAATAAGTCTTTGGTGCACAGACTGGTCAGTAATAGGTAATGCAGGTATGTTCAGGTTAAGCCGACAATGTTTTGCATTTTTATGCTTCTTTTCTGTCAACACTAATGAAGTCCACATTGCCTGAATGTCTGAATACAGAAACACAGCCCTGTTTAAAAGTATGTAACTGAAAAAGAAATAAATAAAGGTAGTTTTTTTAAACTCGCTCTTTCCCCTTTCCTCTAACCATGAATTAACTAATGCCATTTACTGCTGCACAGTGGATTAAAAAATAACTTGTTTGTTTACTATTGTAAGAGGCAAAGCAGAAGGAATCTGCGTTTGTCATTTGTTTCTGTTTTTTTCTATTAGAACACAGTTGTAAGGAGCACATAACAGGAAGGATCCAAGCTTGCTTCATTTTCATTTTTTAATGTATATTTTTTTCTGAGTTACTTAATAGATCAATTAGTTAAAGCTATCTCCTAATAACTTAAGGGAATAAACAATAATTTTATTTCTTTTGGAAATGAATGGAAGTTCACTGTTAATTAATTTTAAGTGAATAAAGTCATTGCAGATGGGGAGCATATATTTGTAACAGTAATTTGACTTCTCATTATGGTAGGTCCTTTAAGCAGTTTTACCAAATGGTGTTAATGGAGTCTTGTTTACTGAAGGATGCTGTAGGCAAGATAAGGGAAGTAGAACCATTTAGCCTGTGACTAGTATGTGCATTAAGCACCAGAGACTTTGAAACAGAATGGAAGACTGTGGACTAGAGAGATGAGTGAGCAGCTAAGAGTGCTTTCTATACAAGTATGAAGGTGTGAGTTCAAATCCCAGGAACCTCTGTAAAAAACCTCTGTAATTAAGAATGCACCTTTTACCCTAGCATTGTGTCTTACAGTGACTAGAGGATCACTGGGGTTTGCTGACTGCCACTCTAGACTCCAGGCTCAGTGAGAGACCTTCCCTCAAATAGGTGTGGAAAGTGATAGGTGTCATCCTCTGAGTTCTGTGCATGTCTTAGGGTTTCTTTCTAATGCTGCAATGAAAACTCAAAGCAGTGTGGGGAGGAAAGGGTTGATTTGGCTTACATTTCTGCAGCACTGTTCATCATAGAAGGGAGTCAAGACAGAAACCCAAATAGGGCAGGATCCTGGAGGCAGGAGCTGATGCAGAGGCCATCAAGGAGTACCGCTTTCTGGCGTGCTCATCATGGCTTGCTCTGCTTTCTTATAGAACCCAGACCACCAGGCTGGAGGTGTACTACCTGTAGGGTCCAGGATGGCAATGGCTGGGGTCTTTCCCCACCAATCACTAATTAAGGAAATGATTTACAGGCTTGCCTCCAACTAAATGTTACAAGGCATTTTCTTAATTGAGAGTCCCACTGCTCAGATAACTTGAGCATGTTAACATAAAACTATCCAGCAAGTATGTACATACAACACACACAGCACATATACACACAGGGGCAGGAGAATGCTTTGAGGATGACACCTAATCTTGAACAGGCTTCACGAGGAAAAAGCAATCTGATTTTAGAGTGGATTCTAGTCTCTGTGACTATATTTGCATTAGTAAGAACCTTTTCACCTGCAAGTGATAACTCAACCCGACTTATGCAATAAAAAACAGTATTTCACTCAATTAAAGCCAAGTGCGAAAACTGGCTTCTGATAGCTAATCTTGATATTAAAGCAGGCATCTGCTCTTCTCTTAAGTCATCCCTTTGGCTCTAATTTCATCTTACTGTTTTTACAGTGTAAGGGTTGAGGGTTGAGTCGAGTTCAGCAACATGTGATTTGATGCTACCATCTTGGTAACCAGGTAAAAGAAAGCAGTTTCTCAGCAGGTCCAACAGCTTTGCATGTCCACTGGAGCCAGTACCCGTGGACAAATAGCTGCTATTCTCCTGGTGGTTGGGCCTCAGTAATGGGTCTATGTCCAGAACACACTTGAGAATTGACACATAAAAGGACATTAAGTTATTTGTCTATGGTCAGATCTGATGGTTGTAAAGAAACAACAAAACCACTGTTTTTAAGTAGATTTAAAATAAATATGAACAGATGCTCTAGATACATTAGGAATGCTTAAGAGTAGGTTAAAGGGGAAATGCTGATGGTTTGGACTTGGGTGCTTGGCAGCAAGGAAAAGAAAGAAAATTAGCAAGTAGATTAATCAGTTTTCTTACTGTATATGACAATGAAAGGGTAAAAATAAGATAATTCGCTCTGAGTGTCCCACTTGGGTATATTAAAAGAGGATGATGACATATTTTGTTTAGATATCCATATGGGAGGGGAAAAGATGAGAAAGTCCCCAAGTTTGGTATGGGATATGGTAAATTTGAGGTGCATTTAGTATATTCAATGAAATAAATATTAAAAAGTATATATGAGTCTAAAACCCAGAAGAGAGATAAATGTAAAAGGTATCTACATAAAGATGTTTATTGAAGGCTTGATAGTAGCAAGATAACCTGATTTAGAAGGCAGTAAGGTATGGTAGGGTTGCCTATGAAACCTGTACCTCTCAGTATATAATGTAACATTCAACATTACACATTCTTATTCTTGGTGTGACATCATTTTGGACAGGACTTGCAAACATGTCTCGTCATATTTATTTAGATAAGACGTTTGGAATTAAAAATTATTTGTTAGTTTTGAAGAGAAGTAACTAGAAGACTGGTGACTGGCAGAACAGAAAAACCATACAGACTGGCTGATATTTAACCTTTGGCCTCCAATATCAAGCATTTGTTTTTTGTTGTTTTGGTTTGGCTTTGTTTTTAGCTTTTAGCTAGACGGTCATGGTATGCCAATAGCTTGTCAAAACCACTAACCTTCGAACTTGTAATGTTTATGTTACTTAACACTGTTGTGGATTGAAATACTTTCTTGAATTCTGTACTATTTTGTTACAGATTCTGTACTTTAGTGATGAACTTTGTAGTGCCTTTATACCACTGGCACAGCACATTTGCTAGCCTACTTGACATTGATCTTAGGCTGTGACCTGTATTATCTTATTAAATGTAAAAAAACTAATGGTTGAAAAGCTATTGTAACCATAAGGAACGTTAATAACTAGTGAGCAGTAAAAATACAGGTATCATCTCTAATCTGAGAAAAACAAAATATAAAGGCACAAACTCAGTTTTTAAACTTAGCATTATTGATCTTTAGAATTTTATAAATACAACTTCAGATGTTGTTAGCAGTGCATGGGTGCATTTGAAAAATGTTTGGCTTCAGGTAAAAGAAGGTCTCAAGCACCTTCTCTAGTATGTTTGTTTTCAGTCTTCAGGACTTTGGTTATGAGTTACAAGAGTGAAAAGCTTATTTTCCCAAATACAAGTGAACATGAATATAGAGCTTTATTAATGTTGAAAACAGATCACCAGTTTGTCTCTGCCTAGCTTTTTATCAGATCTACAAGTAATAAATTAACTTTTTTAAGAAAAGGACTGTAAAACCATTATCAGGTAATATTGTTGGGATATGAGACTTTTTTTTTTCTTTTTCTTTTGTGCCATGGTCTAGGTTTATAGCCTAACCTGGCCTTGAACTCATGATCTTCTTGCCTCTGCCTCTTGAGTACTGGGATTGTAGGAGTATGTTATGCCAAGCATGAAATAGTTCTTGTCAGAATAATTGTTCAGAGGGTATTTGTTAGATTGTAGGTTTTCTTAATTGGAAATTTGAGGCACATTTGACACCTGTCACATGAGCTCCTCTTGATGTTGGTTTGGAATTATGGACTATGCCTCAGGTTTTGAGTTTGGAAACCACAAACACAGCCATCAAACGGCTGTGTAGTTGGGAAAGTCACTATACTCCTTTCCTTTCCTGACAGAATGTAGGGATCTGGTTTATGGTTAACTCTTCAGTAGTTAAATACAAATGCTTCCACAAAATACCTCCTTAAACATAAAGTGACCATCCACTTTAAATGGCCAACATTCTAGAGCTTTGAAATTCATCCGGTAGCTGTTCCCTGCCTCACCTATTTCCGCGTTATCCATCGGAACACATCAGTGTACTTGAGGTTGTACTGAACTGATGTTTTCTCAACTGTTTTTGAAAATACTCTTTCCTGTAGTTCTGTTCCGTATTTTCACAACATAGATCATTGAGTTACGTCGATCTCAGTATCGGCTTCTTAGGTAAAACAAACAACTGGGCAATATTGATAACACCTTTTGATTTACAAGAAGCCAAGGAAAACTTCTCAAAATCAATTGCCTTGTTTTTGAATTGGTTATCAGTGACCAGTGTCTTCAAAACTTGCTCTTGGAAAAATTGTAGGCACAAACAGGTTGTTTTCTTCGGCTGATGCAGTCAAGTGCAATTAACTCCATCCCATCACTATTAAGTAGCTTTGTTTTACAAATGAGCCACTCAGGAAGTTCATTGTCCCTTTATTCTCAGAAAGTGGGGGAGGGGGAGAAGGGAGCAAGCACTTAACATGGGTGAATAAATTCTGCTTCTAGTTTTCTAATTGTCCTGATTATTGCTTTCCTTGAAAATATTGTGATGAGTGCTTACGCTGATAATATGGAAATGCATTCTTTTAGTACTGCTAAAGTATCATTGCATAATGAACACGATGCTTTGCCATGTAATTGAATTACAATCCACATTCTACTGTGCCTTAAAAGTGCAATACTTAAAGATTACCTTTTTTTTTTTTTTTACATGATGAATATGCACTGGTAATAAAAAAAATAAATGTATGTCTGACAGTATGTGTGGCACTTGAAGTACTTTGAATTATAGTCATTACTGAGATTTATAGTGTTTTGAACAGCAGTGTGAAGCACTGAAAGTGCCACATATGGTCTCTGTCACAACTATTCAGTTCTGCTTTTGTGCCGTGAAAGCAGCCATATATAATATGTAAATGAATGGGCATGGCTGTGTTCCAATAAGATTTTATTTATGGACACTGTAATTTGAATTTCATATAATTTTTATGTGTTTTGAGACATTCTTATGATGTTTTTCAACCATTTAAAAATGAAAATATCATTCTTAGCTCATGAGCTTACTAAATGCAGGAGATGGGCTAGATAGCCTTGCAGACCACATTGAAAGGATTTGGATGTTTGAGGGAAATTATGTTTTATCTAATTGAAAGACATTGCTTAGCCAAAGATGAGCCTGTTTTATATGAAAGGAAAGAACATTTGATGTGGTACCATGAATTATAATATAAAGAATAGCCTATGTTGGAGCTAGGAACAAAAGTAGATAAGATAAGCCAGACCCTTGAGTAAACTTGGCGAAGAGGCAGTGTGTGACCTTGAAAAGAAGTGGATTTGGAATTAGACTCATGCAGTTTATGCATTTGTAATCAAGCCCGTGGCTTCGCCTGTTAGGCAAAAGCCTCTAAGCCTCATTCCCAGCTACAGATACATGCATTTGGACTCAAAGTTCTTTCAACTATTGAAAACTGCCAGTTTATTTATCTATCTATTTATTAGCTTAACTTTTCTCAGCTTAGGTTGGAGATGACAACTCCTTTGTAGCATGATTCTGAGGACCATTGATGCTCACCATTGTTCTTAGTGCTGAGTACTGTGCTGCCCTTTGGGTCAAGAAGGTTTGGTATTTGTTAAATGTTTGCATCAAAGTCATCATGCCTCTCTGCATATTCTGTTGCTCATTGGCATATCATACTTCTCATTTAGTGACACTTAAAAATTACTAATTTTATGCTTTGTTTAAATGTCAAGCAGAAAAAGTACAGGGCAAAGCCCTGGTTCCAGCAACAGGAATCTTACTATAAGGGCACTGTTTACCCACTGAACCACTAATGCAGTGTGTCAGTGTTCTTTTGAGACAATGGTGAACCTTCATACCTTGGTCACCAATATGTGTGAAACTCAGGAAAATAGATGCTTTCTTTGTCCTACTGTTATTATTCCCTCAAGGAAAAAAGATTTCTTGACAACTTTCTTGTTCCATGTTTATTTCTGAAGATTACCATCTTTGTTTCTGACAGGGTTAAACTTTTTATTGCATCTTTTTATTGCATCTGCTCCCCACAGTCATATCATTTGCCAGTATGGCTGTTCAGGCTTCTTTTCCTTCTGAAGAGATAGTAGTGTTTCCTGTCTCTCTGTCTTTTTCCTGTGTTCCAGTTGCTACCTGAAGGTCTCTCATGGTGAATTAGTTGAGGTGGCTCTGGAGAATTCATTGTCTTTTAAAGTTTGGCAGCTATGAACAGTCTTTTCTTGTTTTTTAATTCATTATTTTAATTTTATGTGTTTTGCCTGCCCATTTGTCTGTGAAGGTGTCAGATTTCCTGGAACTGGCATTACAGGGAGTTGTGAGCTGCCATGTGGGTGCTGGGAATTGAACCCTGGTCCTCTGAAAGAGCAGCCAGTGCTCTTAACCACTGAGCCATCTCTCCAGTCCCCCAGTCTTTTCTTCTTAACCCCCAACTCCTTAGGTGGAAAATTGTTCATGATCTAAATAAAAGCAGAAGAAAATAGCCAAATGTTACCATTTTCTCTGTTAATGCTCAACCTTTTCTTTACATCTGGTGGTATGCACAGTTTATAAAATCTTTGTACTCAATCCCCAGATAATTGGGAACTAAAAATCACATCACTTTTCATTAATTTGCTATATAGACTATTATTTTTCATTTTTGTGTATATTTTAAAATCTGAGCTTGGAGAGAAGGGATACATTTCTTTTTACAAACATACTCTTCCTTTTTGGGATCATTCTTGAATGGTAGGGTTGGAATTGGTTGTGCTTTTCACTCGGAATCATAGATGTTAAGATGAGGTGCTAACATTGACTCAGAAGCAAACACTTCATCAGTCAGTGTTGTGCACATGTGTGTGTGCGCGCGCACGCACATTGTCGGAATTTTGGCCCTGGGAAATTAAAGGTTGGAGGTTTCTGGATGATTGCAGTTTTCTTTTACTAATACTTAATTTGGTGATTTCTGTTTTGTTTTGCTTTTTAGAATACTTTGTGCTAGGTAATTGGGGAATGTACACACCCAGGACACTTGCTGGCTCCCCGCAGTGCATTCTAGTCAGAAGCTTCCTGTGGCCAGTGTAACCAACTCTGGCACCACTTGAGAATGTATTGTCACACTTTCTTGCTTGGTTTACTTGAGTGAAACTCTTGGTCCCCTCCAACATGGCAGTGTCATAGCAACTGTTGTAGTATTTTTAGCTAATAATTTCACCTCCGTTGGCATTTGTTGTAGAAATCACTTTAAAAGTCCATTATGCTCTTTCCAAGACTTCATGGGACTGCATTCTAGCTCTATGACCTTGGAACCACATGCTGCCTCTCTAGGATTTGCTTTCTGTGGAGACTTTAATATTAATACATATTTCCCCCTCCCCCCCCCAGTGTTCACACCTGTATGTCAAGTTTGGAAGTGTATATTTGCAAGCAACAGTACAAAAGTATTCATGAAGAATTCATAATTTCTGAAAATTATAAAAACATTTCTACCATCAATACATTTCTAAATACAAAGCTGAGTAACATATTTGTTACTTCTCTGTAGTTAGAGAAGTTAAGTTAGTTTTCAAAACTGGTGTGAATGGCATGTTTGGGACTGTGAAGCATGCAAAAGCTTTGAAAATAAACCAGTTTTGTGTTATGACATGCATGTAGCCTCTGAGTCATCTATATCAGGACCACTTGACTTAGCAGTCCCACTGCCACAGTTCGGACATTTACCACGTTCTGCACGTGTAATAGTTCTTAAAACGCCAGTGTGATGTACTTGAATTTATTTGGATATTTTGCATCACCTTTCAGATACAAACATAAAACCCATGTAGTGAGTGAATGAGCACAGCTGAGCACAGATTCTTTTACAAAACCTTGGCCAGGAGGAACCTGTGGGGAAGGGTTCAAGGGGGGTGCTTTGTTTTTAGGATCAGTGGAGCCAGCTCTGTTACTGAGAGGAGGAGCATCAATGAGCATAAGCCTAACATTAAGGCTGTGATGTAGAGGAAAGGAGGTCCGGGGTCAGGGTAGGTGTCTGGGCTGGGTCTCCAGACTCAGGGGAAAGTATAGAGGAGAAAGGCTGCTTAGGTTCTGGGAACCTGTCTTGGGAAAGGGGGAAGGGAAAGTTAAGAAAGCAGTTTCAGTGGCTGCCTATTATGTTAACAGAGATGATTGGATTATAAACTATGTTTAAAGAAATCTTTCTCCTTCTGAGAATCTACTTATAAAATATCTTTTTACCTGAGAAATGTTTCATAAGCCAATTATTCTTGAAGGGTCCTCAGTATTACAAGATGCATTATGCATCTAGCTGGTACTACGTGATGTTCTGTATTAATCCTCTTATGTTCTCACAAGTATCAGTGTAGTGATATAGTCAGCCCCTACTCAGTGCACATGCAACTCAGTATTTCACAGAGGCATGTAGCTGCATGTCCATGTGCATGCGTGCATACCTGTGCTGCCATAGAGCTCAGAGAACAACTTGTGGAATTGGGTTCTTTCTACTTACCATGTGGATTCTAGCGACTGAACTCAGATTTCAAGATATGATGGTGCCTTCATCCACTGTTCTGTCTCACTGTTCCAACCCCACTTTTTCCTTATGGAAAAATTAATAATTAAAAGGTACAGGAAAATGATTCAAATCCCTGTTGACCCGTCATGGCTTAAATATATGAATTTAAATTTTTATGTCATACCAAAAAAGTTTTTAAGCCTAGCCAGCTAATAGCCAATCATATTTACTAGTTTAAACACAGATGAAAGTTACTATTTGTATATGTGTCTATATGTTAATATCCATCGGGAAGCTTCTCTGGAGGAAAGTCTGGTTTTATGTATCTTTTTTCTTTCTGCTTCTGTGGTATGGTTATAGTGATTAAATGTGTGATGTTAAATAGAAGTTATAGTTTAAGGCCAAAAGGAAAGTGAGGGCACATTAGAAACATTTATCCATTGCTGATCTGAAGAGTGTTGCCCTTGGGACATTTTAAATTAGAAGATGCTAGTGTCTAAGAACCATTGAAATAGGCAAACTTGCACATATTTTTTCTACCTTTGACCAATATATTGGTTAGTGCATTGTTACTATCAAGCCATCTGTGACAGTTATAGTCAATAGCCATTACCAACTTGTAGAGGTCTAGAATCACCAGAAGACAACTATCTCGGCACACCTCAGGGCATGTCTTTGAGGAATTATCTAGAGTATAGTAATTGGGTTTGAACACTGGATTGCACCATTTCCTTGGTGGGGATTCCTGGCTGAATAAAAGGAGGAAATGAGCTTAGCACTAGCATCTACTGTCCTTTGCTTCCTGGTTTCAAAAACAACATAACCATCTGCTTTGGTCTTAATTTCCTTGCTGTGACAGACTGTACCCTCGGACTATGAACCAAATAAGGCTTCCTCTCTTAAGTTGCTTTGGTCAGGTGTTTTTGTTTCTTTTGTTTTTATCAAAGCAATGAGACAAGTCACTACAATACTTATTAATTAATTATTTATTTATTTATTTATATTTGTTTATTTTTTGGTTTTTTCAAGACAGCGTTTCTCTGTCTCCCCTGGTGCTGGGATTAAAGGCATGTGCTGCCATGACTGGCTAAGACACTTTCTTTTGATATCATAGTCACCTATCATATTTATTTATTGCTCTTATGGTTTTTCCTTTGCTTTTGTTTTTGAGACAGGGTTTTCTGTGTAACCCTGACCATCCTGGACTGCCTGGCTCAAATATTTGTCTTTTAACCTATTTTAAATTGTACAGCTCAGTGGTATTAAATGCATTTCTATGAACACTGCTACCTAATAAGAGAACATTTTTATCAACTCCCCCAAATACACTGTGCCTATTAAACTGTGCTCCCATTTTCCCCTTTGACTCCCACCCCTGGCAGCAGTATTTCAGTCTCAATTATTTGCTTCTTTTTGACATTTTTTTTTAAGTTGAAGCCTTTTTTAATTTTATTTATTTATACGGTATTCTGCCTGCATATACACCTGCATGCCAGAAGAGGGCACCAGATCGCGTTATAGATGGTTATGGAGCGACCATGTGGTTGCTGGGAATTGAACTCAGGATCTTTGGAAGAACAGCCAGTGCTCTGAACCTCTGAGCCATCTCTCCAGCCCCCTCAACATTTCTTATAGAGACACCCATATGACTGTTATGCCTCACTTCTTATAATTAGAATGTATTCAAGGTTCATTCATGGTAAACATGGTTTCTTTTTATGCCTGAAAAAATCCTGATTTATAAATATACCCCATTTTGTTTACGCATGTATCGCTTGAAGTGCACATAGGTTACTTCCACTTTGTGCCTCTTCACCATGGTAATGAGGTTAACATCTGTGGATCAGGTTTTACTCAGCATATATTTTTAATTCTCTAAAGCTTAAAAACTAATATTCATATATAAGATGCAGTATTTGTCTTTTTGGGTCTGGGTTACCTCACTCCAGATGATTGTTTTTAGTTCCATACATTTACTTGCAAATTTCATAATTTCATTTTTAGTAACAGTTAATAATTCCATTATATAAATGTACATTTTCATTATCCGTTCAACAGTTGATGGACATCTGCGCTATTTACAATTTCTGGCTATTATGAATAGAGTAGCAATGATCATAGGTGATCAAGTATCTCTGTAATAAGAAGTAGATAGTCCTTTGGGTATATGGCCACGAGTGACAAGCTGGATATTGTGATAGGTCTACTTTTACCTTTCTGAGGAATCTCTACACTGGTTTCTGTAGTGAGTGTACCATGTACCAACAGCAATGAATAAGTGTTTTTCTATTCCAGCATCTTTGCCAGCATGTTTTATTGATCTTGGCCATTCTGACTAGGATAAGATGAACCTCATAGTTATTTTAATCTACATTTTCCTGACAGCTAAGGGTGTTGAACATTTTTTAAGTGTTTCTCGACCATTTATATTTCATCTTTTGAGAACTTTGTTTAGTTCTATACCTCATTTTTAAACTGGGTTATTTTCCTGATGTCCAGTTTTTTTTTTCCTTTGTGTATTCTAGACACTCTGTCAGACGTATAATTGCTCATTATTTTTTTTCATTCTGTAGGCACCCTCTTTGTCTGAATGTTTATCCTTTGCCATTCAGAAATTTTCCAGTTTCATGTGGTCCTATTTATTAATTGTTGACTTTAGTGCATGTGTTATCGGTGTTTTGTTCAGAAAGTCTTCCCTTGTTCTAATGAGCTTAGGACTATTCCCCACTCTCTTTTCTATCAGATTTAGGTATCTGACCTTATATTGAGGTCCTTGATCCATTTGGAGTTGAGTTTTGTACAGGGTAATAGGTATGAATCTATTTACATTCTACATGCAGCCATCCAGTTTGACAAGCACTGTTTGTTGAAAATGCTGTCATTTTCAACACACTTTTTTCCAGTGTGTTTTTTTTTTTTATCAAAAATCATGAGTTCATAAGTATGTGAAGTCATATCTGAGTAGTTGTATTCCATTGATTGGCATATATGCTTTTATGCCAATATTATGTGATTTTAAATATTATAGCTCTGTAGCATAATTTGAAATCTGGGATGGTGATACCATTATCAGTTCAAGATTGTTTTTGCTCTCCTGGGATTTTTGTAACTTTTTTTTTCAATCTCTGTGAAGAGTAGTGTTGCAATTATGATGGGGGATTGCATTGAATCTATGCATTTCTCTTGACAGGATGGCCTTTTTCATAATAGTAGTCCTGTTGATCAGAGATTGTCCAATGACTTCTTCAGTTTCTTCAGTGTCTTAAAGTTTATGTTATAAAAGTCTTTGACTTTCATGGTTAGAGTTATCCCAGTTATTTTTTTTTTGAGAGTATTGTGAAAGGTACTACTTTCCTGATTTCTTTCAGTATATTTGTCATTTGTATATAAGAAAGCTCATGACTTTTGTGTTAATTTTATTTACTTCTACTTTACTGAACGTATTAGTTGTAGAAATTTCCTGGTGGAGTCCCATTGGGGGAAAATGTATATACGCCTATATCTACTTATTCTTTGACAAAGATATCCAAAGCACATTGGTAATAAGCCTCTTTATCATATACAGTTGGGAAATCTTGATATTCACATACACAGAGAAAACATAGGCAAAACATTCCCAAGCTATAGCACAGTCAAAGATTTTCTGAAAAGGATTCAAAGAACACAGGAAATGGACAAATGAGATCTCATCAAATTAAGAAGCTTTTGAACAGCAAAGAAACAAGTGAAGATGGCCTAAACAATAGGAGAAAATTTTTGCCAATCTATGCAGCAGTCAGGCGATTAATATCTGTAATCTATAAAGAACTCTAATACATATAAAAACCTAATTATTTGTTTAATAAATAGGCTAATAAACTGAATAGATAGTTCTCAGAGGAAGACAAATGTACATATGAATGCTTGAAAAAATATTCAACATCTTTAGCCATAAACAAACAAACAAATGTAGATTAAAAATGCTATAAGGGACTGGAGAGATAGCTTGCACTTAAGAGCATGGGCTGGTCTTCCAGAGAACTCAAATATCAATCCCAGTGCCCACATAGAAGCACATAATTGTACCCTGGTTTAAGAAATCTGATGCCTTCTAGCCTCTGAGGGCAACCAGGCATGCATGTGTTACAGAGGCCTACAAGTGGGTAAAACACTCATATAAATAACTTTTAAAATTCTTCAAAAAATTAATTGATTTGAAATGTCATTTTATTCAGAATGGATGTCATCAAGAAAACCAATGACAAATCTGGAGAGGTGGCTCAGTAAAGAGTGCCTGCTACTTTTGCAAAGGACCAGAGCTTGTTTTCTATTACCCTTATCTGAAAGCTCACTATCTCCCCATGACTCTTGTTTCAGGGAGGACTGATGGCCTCTGAACTTCACAGCCACCTGCCTTCACATGCAGATATCTAAACACACACACACACACACACACACACACACACACAATTAAAAATAAGTCATAAAAATGGAAACATGCTGGTGAGGTTGTGGGGGGAAAGGAATATATGTACACTGCCATTGAAAGGGACACTCTTGAATCCACCATGGAAGTCAGTGTAGAGGTTCATCCAAAACCAAACAAAGACCACACACACAACAGAAAATAGAGCTACCATGTGACAGTAAACCACTCTTGGATACACACCCGAGAAACTCTCAGTCACTATGCCATAGAGGTATTTCCCCATCCACGTGTATTACTTCACTATTCACTAAAGCTAAGAGATAGAGCCAGCCTAGATATATAACAACAGGTGAAGGGATAAAGAAAATGTGAGATATATACACAACGGAGTTTCATTCAATTGGAAAGAAAATGAAATTATTACATTTGTAGGAAAATGGATGAGAGTAGAGATAATTATGTAAAACAGAACAAGCCAGATTCAGAGAGACAAACATGAAATGCTTTTTCACATATGTGAAGCTACCTCTCTACTCTCTCTCCAAGACAGGAAAATAGAAAAAAAAAGATCCTTAAGCAAGGATAGAAAGCAGGAAGGCAATAAAAAAAAGGGAAAGAATTGGGTAATAGAATGGATATATCATAAAAGACAAATATCATAATTAATGACATTTCATGTATGCTACCAAAATTTAACAATAAAAAGCAAACCGAAAAATATGTTGGCATCTCAGAGCCTAGCATAGGGCTGATATCAATAAACTAGTGTTTGTTGATTTGTTTTATTGTTGAAGCCTAATGAAAAAGAATGTTTTTCAATTTATATGGGGAACAGATAGAATTGGATTTTGTAAGAAAAAGGAAAAGAAAAAGATTGATTGACAGAAGCCTGTTAAACTGGAAATATGATTTTGCATCACTACTGAGAATGTGAGGGCTAATAAAGAAGTGGATGATTTTTATACTTTAATATATTTTGATAGTCTGCTTTCTTATAATTTTACACATAGCCTCTAATATTATCTTACCTAAGGTTTCGTTGCTAGGAAGAGATACTGTGACCAAGGCAACTCTTACAAAGGAAAACATTTAATTGTGACTGGCTCACAGTTTCCGAGGTTTAGTTCTTTATCATCATGGTGGGAAGCAGGACAGTGTGCAGGCAGACATGGTGCTGGAGGGCTGAGAGTTCTACATCTTATTTGCAGGCAGCAGAAGGGGCCTGTGTGTGTTTCACACTGCAGAGCTTGAGCATTTAAGAACTCAAAGCCCTGCCTCTACAGTGACACACTTCCTCTAACAAGACCACACCTCCTCCAGTAAGGCCACACCTCCTAAAAGTGCCATCCCCTATGGCCAAGCATTCAAAAACATGAATCTATAGGGCCCAAGCCTATTCAAACCACCACATTCCATTCCTTGGCTCTTATAACATAATGCAAAATATATTTAGTCCAACTTCAAAAATCCCCACGGTCTATCAGTCTCAACAACATTTAAAAGTCCAAAGTTTAAAGTCTCCTGAGATTCATGCTGATTCTTAACTGAAATCCTTTTAATATCAAAACCAAAAGCAGATCACATACACTTCTAACATACATTGGCTCAGGATATATATATTACCATTCCAAAATGTAGGGGAGGGAGCACAGTGAGGAAATACTGGACCAAAGGAAGACCAAATACTGCTGGGTGAACTCCAAAGTCTGTATGTCCATGTTTGATGTCAAAATGCTTTTCAGATCTCCAGCTCTATTCTGTCTCTTGGGCTGATCCCACTCCGTTAGCTGCTTTCCTTAGTAGGTATCCCAGATACTTTCCTTAGTTCGCACCTCTAACCTCTTGGAGTCTCCAAGGTGATCCAGGCGTTCCCTGCACACAGTGGCCTTTCACAGCTTCACAATGGACTCCCTGAGCCTCCATGCAGGGACACGCCTGCCACACACCTGACCTCAGTGGCTTTCCTTCCTTGACTCTAAAACCAGAACCATGTGGCTGAAGCTGGCAAGTTCTGATGCTTGCTGGGGCTGGAACATGGCCCCCTTGTTCATTTACATCTTCACCAACTTTCTGTCTTCCTTCACTGCGTAAGCTTGACTGTCACAGAACTTGCTCTGTAGACTGACCTTCAGAAATCTGAATGCCTTTGTCTTCCAAGTGCTGTAAAGGTGTGTGCTACCACATCTGGACCTAAGCTTTTCTTTAACTCATTCTCATTATAGTTCTCTACAAGCATGGGCTACTGTGCCTCAAGACCTAGATTAAAGGCCTATGTCGATCCAGATCAAAAATGTGTGTCATCCCACTTCAAGATCTGAGTCAAAGCCTGTGTCTTCCAGCCTCAACATCCGATCAAAGGTGTGTCGTCTTCCTGCCTCAATACCTGGATCACAGGAGTGCCCCACATTTCTGGATTGCAATTCATTCCAGATATAATCAGGTTGACAACCGAGAACAGCCAAAACAAATATACAATGGGAAATATGCATTATGGACATCCTTTAAGCAGTATTTGTACATAGCGCGTCTGGCACTGCTTAGTGAAATATGTACAGGCTTTCCATTGATTTTCTACCACCCGGCACTGCCATGGCCTAGGGAACCTGCAAGTCCAGCCAGGAAGTGACAGGTTCTTAACCTTTGAGAACTTTTCAAGAGCCCTTTTTTGATAACTAAATTGCATATAAATTGCAACAACACCCGGAACATCTCTCTTTAGTTTTCACTGTGTGCAATGAACCATCATCTTCTGCCCTAAAACTGTGCCATTGTCTTCAGCTACAAAATGCCTCCAGACTACCTAATATTTGGCTCACAAATGTGCACGACTGGGTGGTTATGTCATTTTTATGTAGGCTACACGGTAACTTAACTTTTTTTTGGCTTAAGTTAAATGTATGGAATTATAACTCCAGGTTTATTTTTTGTAAGACTGAAACTTACAGACTTAACACAAAGAAAATACAAAGAAAGTTGTTTTTACGAGTGGATAATTATTCCCATGTACTATGTGTACACTGAAAGGTAATTTTTATTATTATTTAAAAACTTGCCCACCAAAGAATTATCTTGGTTATGGACTCTTGCCTTTAGGGCCTCCGACAACACTAGATGTTTTCCATTGTTTGAGTTGTGCTTTGAAAGTCAAGCATCTGCACTTACATAAAGGGGACTAAACTTGCTAATGACATCGCGTTCTATAATATTCCTAAGACATATCATATATCTTAGAATGTAAGTAAGGATATAATGCTTTTATATTCACAACCCAAGATGAAGATTGTGCAGTTGGTGATTATGAGTGAACTGCGAATGCTCTTCAGATCTCTAACTCTGAGACTGTGGCAATGAACACTTTGTCAGGCACCTTGGTGTCTCCAAAAAGTACACAAAAAATTTCTTATACTGAAACTTTCTGCTTAGCACATTTACTTATTTGGCTGTTTAAATTACCACAGGTTTAGAATATAATTTCATATCCAACTAGGTCATTTGTCATTCATTTAGGTTAGTGGGTTTGTTTGCTTGTTTTTTTTGTTTGTTTGTGAGACAGGTTCTTTCTGGGTAGCCCTGACTGGCCTAGAATTTAAATATTCTTGTTCTTGCCTCCTGAGTTCTGGGATTACAAATGTGAATTGTACCTTTTTTTTTTTTTTTGACATAATCCTTACAAATAAACTTTGTTTTGAGTTTAACAAAAATGATTTTCCTCTGATCACAATGGATGGAATGCTTAATGGAAATTAATATCATTATAATCACATAGTCTCATAATAATTTTAATTTACCTGGTTGTCTTATTGTTTGTTCTTATTGTTGAGTTTGAGATATCTACTGATAGCTCATGTTTTTGGGGCCTTGGCTACAAGGTGATAGAGTGTGGGAAACAAGCAGACATTGAAGGAATTGGACATGACGAATGGATCAGTCCTTTGATGATTTTTGTAATGTGATAGCATTGTTGGGAGGTGATGGGGACTAGGAGGTGAGGACTTGCTGGGGCATGGATCATTTGTGATGTGCCTGAAAAGATGTCTTTTGGCCTTCGGGCTTTCCTTTCTGTGTTTCTCAGCTGCCATGAGGTGGGCAACTTTGTTACAACTCGCCCAGCCACAGGGTTCATCTCGCTGTGGGCCCCAAGATGCCAAACTTCCAGGCAAGTGGTGCTCACAAGGCCCCGCCTCTTAAGGAGGTGTTTTTGGCACTGGGTAGCTGCTTGGGGAAAGAGAATCGCTGTGGTTTGTTTTGTTGTTTTGGCTATGTTCCTGCTAGTAGACAGCCCACACCCATGCTCATACAGGCAGTCCTAATTGGATTTAGGGGATTACCAAAACAGCTTAGTAGATGCCCACTGATCAATCCTTGGGCCATGATCTGACTTCTCAAAATAGCATACAGAATAAAGTGTTATTTTACCCAAGACATTAAATTCTTGATTAAAGAAACATGCATAACTCCCCCTCCCCAACCCAGACAGGGTTCCAGTGTATAGCTAGCTCTGGTTGTCCTGGAATTCACTCTGTAGACCAGGGTGACCTGGAACTCAAAAGATCTGCCTGCCTCTTCACCCAAGTGCTGGGATTAAAAGCATGCACCACCACAGTCTGGCATAACTACTTTATAAATGTGACTTTTTTAAATGGTTTTAAAAAGGCTACTTTTGACTTAAAATTTAAATGGCTGTACATGTTACAAAATTCTCTTAAGTTGTAGAGCACAAGAAATAACATTAGTCAGTTAAAAAGGCACAGGTGAGAGGGTGGGGAGAACAAGTTGAAAACAGAAAAATGATGAATGGGGAAAGCCCCAATTCAAGCAACGAGAAGCATGTTTAAATTACATTGAATGGCCCAAAGACACAAAACTTGTCATTTCTCTTTGCATGAAACTGGTCTGACCTACACAGTTCTGACATAACAGAACATGTTATTGCCTTGGCTAACACTGCTGCATTTGTGACTAGCAGTTAAGCAAGTGCTTGGCATGAATAAATACAGTTGGAAATTGTTAGGGAAGATCTAACGAAGAGTCCGTGTTAAGCAGTAACAGCAATGTAAGTGCTTACAGTAAAGTGGAATTCATAATGTAAAGGTCAGACCTGCGTAAGAGAGACTTTCAGGTAGACTATTAGGTTGAAAAACCAATTCTCGTTTTGTTTTAATAGTTGGTGACATATGGTAGCTGAGATGATGGGTTTTGGTTGAATGCAACATGTAGCATGATTTCATGCTTGATTCAGCAGAAATGTGGATGACTTCTGAAAGACTATGATAAATGCCCGAATTCCCTTTTCCTGAAGCTGAAATGAGTAGCTAAAAACATCATCAACAAGATAGCTTGTTGAAAAATAGCATAGGTCCTTTTTAGCAAAGGTGTGTTTTTCCTTAAACACTGAGGATAGTGTGTGATACTTAAAATAGAAAAGAGACAGAAATGTTTATTATTATTTTTAATCTGTCACTGGATACTTTGAATTGATTCCACGAAAGGGCTTTTTCTTGTAGCAGAACTTGGAGGAAGCTTTTAGGGGGATTTACAGTTTGAGGAGGGAAGCTTGCCAATCTCTGCTCCTGTTTTTGATTTTGCAAGAGATTAGAAACCTATCACCTGTTCTTCAGACTCATAAAAAGAGTTTTACTGGGTCATGTGAGCGAGTGCTTGGAACATGATAAGCGCACCATGTTTTTTCTGAGGTCACCACATAGTTTTTTGTTTGTTTGTTATTGTTTTTTCTTCTTTTTCTGGCCTAAAAGGCATGGATTTCAAAATCTGAGTAGAAAAGGTAAAACAACAGTTAGACAAGTCTAACACTCTGGTTAGCTATAGGAAAAGCTCAGTGACATTACCAAGCATTCTGGGTAAGGGGAGATAGGGATTGGTTTTTCCATTGCTGTTGTAACAGTTGTAAGACCTGTAGCATATGGCATGCATTTATTATTTGCAATTACTATGGGCCAGACAGTCTGAAGCCTGTTCAGTTTTGCAAAGCTACAGTCCTGGAGGTAGGCTTGGGGTATAGTTTCTACTGGAAGAGGCCTTAGGGGAGAATATGTCCCTTCCTTTCTTCAGCATCTGGAAAATGATGGTATTTCCGAGTATGTCGCTACATTATGGCCAGTGCTCCTATGTTCACGTTAGCCTTTCTTCCCTCTCAGTTCTTAACTTGTTTCTTTAGAAGATACGTAGGACCACAGGTGCCTTAGTTACTCTTCTACTGCCATGATAAAACACCATGGCCAAAAGCAACTAGAAGAGGAAAGGGTTTATTTCAGTTTACAGCTGTTAGGTCATACTCCATCACTGAGGAGAGTCAGACAGGAACCCAAAGCAGGAATCCAGAGGCAGGAAGTGAAGCTGAGGCCATGGAGCAATGCTGTCTCCTGGCTGTGTCAAGTTGACAGAAAATTAGCTAGCACAACAGGCCCTACCTGGATAAGGTCTCAATTAATTCTAGATCATGTTCCTTTAATTTCATCATAAGTTCCTATCATCATATAAATGAAATTGATAGATTGCAGAGGTCACTGTGTGACCCCGTTTGGATCATTATCCAGCCATATACCAGATGTAAGGACACAGGAGAGCAGCTTTGTTTGTGGTGCTGCTGTGTTTTGTCCTTGATTTTTATAATTGCCCCTGATATGTTTGTGCTGTTGCTCATAAATGGGAATGCTTGCTGAAGAGAAAGGTCTACTGAGAATGTTGAACTGTTGTCACAAAAATGGCTTCTTGGGGACATGAACAAATGCCTACTCACTCCAGACAAGGTGCCATCAACAGACCTAAGTGATGATCCCACAAAAGTGCAACTTGGCAAACAATGAGTTGATTGATCTTACTTAGGGTGTGTAAGAGGGGTTGTTTATAGGAACATTTGTGACTCAAAGGCAGCTGCCTCAGCATAAAGCTCAGGCGAGGAGCCACCTAGGCTGACCCCTGGAGCTCCTTGCAGGCGTCTTGGCTGCTCAGAGTCTCTTCTGCCTGCCTGTTTCTATAGCTTATCTCCTTACAGATCTCCTCACAAAACTCCTAAGTTTTGTTCAGAGCAGGCTATGTCTCATTGCTTTGTTTCTAAAAATCAAATTAAATCTGAGTCCATGTCCATACAAGATAACCAATATTAGCCATGAATTGGAAGAGCTTACCAGCCCTAGAGTTAACAAATCTTTGAAAAATAAATCAGGCCAGAAACCAGAGAAGGGCTTTGGTCTTTACTGAACATGGTTGGCCAGATAATGCTCAATGTTTGAGCCCATGTGGGCTATTTAAACGTGGGTTCCCTCCAAATACTCTGTAAAATGACTTATCTTACAGTACACTTTATACATGAGTCATAGCAGTGTCAATGATTCTGTGCTGCTTTTATGAGAAGAAACCAAGAGAGCAGCATTTCTTAGTTGTACATCATTTTAAAATTTGTCTCAAGCTCTTAACCCAAGCCTGGCAGGTCCGCTTTAGTGGATAGGCTCTACTGTAGTCTCTTCTTTCTTGTATTATAGCTTAATTAGAAATACTTTTGGGAGCTCATGAATAGATAATTTTACTCACTTATTTATTTAATTTAAAATGATCAATTATATAAATCAACTGAACTCATTTATCCCTCTGAGCACTCACAGTACGTATGGTTTCTGTTTCTTATTTGGTAATGCCGACTATACAGATGTTGTATTTTCTTTGACTGAATAATAGAATGTTTTCTAATATTTTAACGTTTTCAGACATGGTTTTGTTTCCTTGACTGCCTCTAATATAACCTTGCTGTATATAAGTTACAGTGTGATTCTGACAGCACTTTGTTTACCTCTGTTTTCTGATCTTTCCCGAGTCCTATTATATCTTGCTGACACTTTTGTTTCAGAGGAGTTATAAGTTTGAAAGTTTATTTTACTTAAGAAATTTCGTTTTATGCCAGGCTAATGTGCTGTTCCCCTGCTTATTTGTGTTGCAGTCTTCTGTATTTTTTTTCCTTCTTTTGGGAGGTGGGGGTGGGAGTTTTGCCTCCTATATGACATATGTTTCTTTAGGGTTTCTCTTTAAGAACATATTTCAATTGCTTCTCACCTTTAGCACTATTGACTCTTTATTTTATTTTTATTCAATTTTGAGACAGTATCCCTTATATTCCAGGCAGGCTTCCAACTTAGCTGTGTAGCCAAGGATGACCCTGAACTTCTGATCTAGGAAAATCGCTTCACTTCCTCCAAGCTAGAGTGACAGGTGTGCACTGCCATACCTGGATTTGTGTTGGGGATCAAACTCAGCATTCCAGCTCTCTATGGACTGGGACTGTGTATGGAATGAGCACTCTATGGACTGGGACCACAACCCCAGCCCCAGGCCCAGGCTTTATTCCTTTATTTTAAACTTACAAATGCTTTATTTTTCTTTATTTGACTTCTCAAAAAGGCCGTCATAGGCAGATATTTTCTTTGTTACGGTTTTAGAACTATGTTCACTTCCACTGTGTTCTGAGACTTTCTCATGAGAATATTCACTTTAATAGGACCCAGATAACATGGCTAGGCTCATGATGTCTGCAACCCTTTCAAACTCCTTTACCTGCTTTCAGGCCTCTCACACTTTTCCTGCAGAGCTACTGGCTCAAGCTTGCCAGAGTCTCTGTTTGGATCTTTGCTCTGTAAATTTCTCTGGAATCATGTGTTCCTGATGATATTTACTTTGTTCCTGCAGTTCCCTGTTTACCTGGTTACCCTCTGTGCTTTTTTGGCATCATTGCCCATAGTGTTGTTTCACTGGGGATCATGGTTGCCCATGGTTCTGCTCCCAAGTTCCTTGGCCAGTCCTGTTGATGTATTCACCTTTTTGTGTTTCTTCTCTCTCCTGGGTACTCATTGGTACTTTTGTGACTATCTAGGTTTTGTTTTGTTTTCCCTAACATTTTTTACTTTGTTTCATTGCTAGTGGCTTCTTTTTTCAACATGTCCCGTAACCCTTTATTACAAGGTACTGTTTTGGCAAGTCAGCAATCAGGAGGAAGCCCTGCATACCGAGTGTCTTTCTGCTGGTGTGAGTGCACCATTTCCTTGTTCCCTGGAAGGTGTCGATCTGTAGCAGCCTTAGAACCCTTAGGTGCTTTTGTCCAGATGAATACCTTTCAGCTTCCTAGAACATGAGGGAGGATGTTCCCTGCAGAGAAGTCCCACTGGGCCAGGAGCCCAAGGACCAATCTCAGGTTGTTTTTAATTAATGCTTTGAGAATTTCATACAATGTATTTTGATCATATCCATCTCTCACTATCCCCCCAGAACTTCCCTTAGATCCACCCCTCCTTAGCCCTCCACACCCCTCTCTGTGGCTCCCAGTGTGGGGCTATCCACTGGGGGAGGCATGATTGGCTTACCAGAAAATACAAACCTAGACCTAAACTGGATATTTACTTTATATTGCCTCCCAAGGCTCAGAAACCATCTTGGAAGAAGGGGCAAAATGGTTGTAAGGACCAGAAGGAGAACAGAAGTGAAACTGTATCTTTTGGACACTGCTGCATGTGGTTGGCTTCTCAAGAGTAAGGCAATCATCTCGCTAACACCGAGTAGGAAGGGGTTCACAAGCTCCCGCCCATAACTGGCGAGCTACGAACACTTGATGGCTTCTGGGGAAAAGAAGAGTCAGTTTGAATTTCTTGTGCTTAGGGCTCAGGACTTACTTGCCACTTACCACTGTCCACTAGAAAAAGAGGCTGGTTAAGGCTGAGAGTAGCATTTCTCTATGAGTATAAATACAAATGTTTAGAAAATGGTTTGATTCTAGCCAATTCAGCTAAACAGTCGTGTTCAGTTCCCTCCTGTGGTCTGTAACCTCCTCTACCATGGGTTTTAAAGACCTGGTTCACAGTATAGGTTCCCTCCTGTGCAGCGGGTCTCAAATCCAAGCAGAGGATATTTGGTTAAACCCACAGATGCCATTATTGTGCAGGCAGACACTTCTTACCTGGCTAGTGGTTATCATAGCACCTAGGCTCTCACTGTTCATTGCCGTGTAAAACTTTTGATGATTTTTCTTTCGCAGGTTTATACATCCTTTTGGAATTATGAAAGCTCTTGGCAAGAAAGAAGCTTACAGCTCAGTTCCAATTTAATTTCTCTATATTCTGTAACTAAAATGTGATGTGTGATATCTTAAGGAATAGGGTCTTATCATATAGTGCAGATGGGCATAAGAGGAATGACAGGAGTTCCTACAGTTTTGGAGGTTTCTGGAGCCTCCTTGACCAAATAGTCATAAGAAGATATTTCACCCCTGACTTTAAGGTTGCTAGAAGCAACTTTATAAGTATAAAAAAAAAAAGAATTTGAAAGGAGATATTCTGTGACCCCAGGTCTTTGTAATATCTTTGTTTATGCCTGAAGATGATTATTTTTTCTCTTCAATGTGCATTAAAATCAGCCATTTGACAGATAGTACAGAGGAGGTCTAATAGGAGTGCAACAGACAGTTTGAACTTTACACTATTGCTTTTGAACACATTTTCACTAAAACTCTACAGTAAGGATAAAAACCAGCTTTGAGTTAGGAGGCCTCCCTGGCTCACAGGAAACCACAGTATGTCTATTTCCTACTTCCTTCTTCTTTTTTTCCTTCTTCCCTTCCTCCCTACCTTCTTGCTTTCCTCCCTCCTTTCCTTCCTTCTTTCTCTTTCTTTTCTTTCTTTCCTTCCTTTCTCTCTCTCTCTCTCTCTCTTTGGTAGAGTTTTTTCCTTGCTTCACTGCAAACTTCTTACGGGAATACTGACGGTCTCAGTCCTGCCCCATTTCAACCATCGCTTCTTTCTTGAAAGTTTACTACTATGCATGCCCTTATTTAGCTTTGCTACACCTGCCACTCTGCTATATAATGAGGCTGACTGAGGGTTCTATAGCTTATGTGTTAAGGTCCAGTTGGGCACTAAAGTGATGGGTGCCTATTTCTGTCACAGTATGTCCCACCCAGAGACACACGTCTCACTTTGCTAATGTCCTGCAGAAGCCGTGTCTCTCATAGAGCTCTCCTGTCCTTGTCCTATTTACCCTGCACTTAGTCAGCATTTGTGGTTTAGTGTTGTGGTTGATTCTTCATGTGTTGTGGTTTAGGGTTGTAGTTGTTTTGCCATATTAATAATGTGTTGTTATGTAACAAAGCACTCCCCAATGTACCGAGTTAATCATAACTTACCTTTAATTCTGCTAGAGGATGGGGCAATTCTGTTTATGGCTTGGGTGAGCTGAGAAGGCTGAGGCAGGTGTGTCCTGGCATCTGTTTATGCTGTCATTAATCTTGGGTGTCTTCATGGAGTAATACTCTCAGCATTCCAAGAGGCGAAAAGCCACAAGGCTTCTGCCTGCCGTAGCTAGATAAGCACGGAGCATCAATTCTGCTGCACTTTGCTCTTCACAGCAAGGTTGGTGACTGGTCCAGTTTTAAGGGATGGCAGTCACATCATCAGAAGGTGTTCATCTAATGGAGAAAGGAACCGTGCCTTTCTTTTGGCTAGCAATCTGTCACACTTTGATTCGTCTGTTTCATTTCTTGAACTTGTTTTATTTGATCTATAATAAAGGAAAGAAAAATTTATTCTGCTGCCACCACCACCAGAGGTTAACTATTGATACACAGGAAGGCGATTTGTGCTGATTAATACCATAGTACTGCTTATCTTTTACACTTCAAAGCCCATATGCTAGAGCTCAGGTAGTGACTCTATTGTGTCAATGTCAGCATACTGAGACCTTAGAGGAGAAGCCATGGCATTAGTACACTGCGAGATGATGGAGTGTGCACTGGAGGTCAGGAAAGCTCACTTGTTTTCACCTCGGCTCTGGAACAGTAGGAAAAGGTCTCCACCCCAGGCTCTCACTCAGCTCAGGTAGTTCTTAAACTATAGTTTTACAGAAGGTTTCTCGAGGGATTTTTGTAGAAATCTACATTCCTGGTCTGTGACTTTGGGAAATTCTTACAGATGCAAGAGAAGGACTTCAGAACCTAATTTTGAGGGACTTTGTTTTGGGTGGTCTGTTGACTATCCTTTGACGCGTCCCATACTCAAACTTCAGAACGTGCTCATCTTCCTAAAATTTTATGGATGATGAGATATATACGTGGAGTGTTAATTGAGCAACTATGAGCTGTTCAATTGCCTGCACCATTTAGAATGAGCCTCCTAGTGTGGGCTCAATGCTTGTGTATCTGCCATTATGTAAATGGAAGAAACACTCATTTCTCCAGAACACCATGAAAATCTGTTGACTAAGAAGTACTGCATGGGGCCTTGGGAGATGGCCTGGTGATTGAGGGCATTTGCAGATTTTGCAATGGACCTCGGTTCCCAGAATCCACAGGGAGGCTCACAACCATCTGCAACTCCAGTGCTAGAGGGTCAGAGTGCCCTTCAGGCCTCTGCGGGCATCAGACATGCACACGGAACACATAGACAGATGCAGGCAGAACACTCATATGCATAAAATACAAAGAAGTAAACCTTTTACTAAGTATTGCTTTTTTGTGGTTCTTTCCTGTGTATCATACTTTTCTGTTAGGAAAAGTAGAAGTGAGTGAGTATCATAATTAATCTTTGAGACACACAGCCCTATGTTTAGTAAGCTGGAAACTTACACCTTACACAGTCTAATATCTTCTTGGGAAATGCTTTTCACTCAACCATAAGCCATACATACTTCAGAGTTTTAGGCAATGAACGGTGAAAATGATAAAGACGAAACTTGTATGAATTCAGCGCTGAGACTGTCACAGAAATTTATTTTTAATATAAGAAAATAGAGCTCAACGATTTGCTGTCAAACAACCCATGGTCAATGTTGCCAACCTCTGACAATGTAATAGACAAGCTTGAGAAAGAGATGTAGCGTTTATTAATAAGCAGCTTGCGGAGTTTTATTATTGTTTTTCTTAGTCTTGTGGGTCACTCCGTAACATGCAGGCCATCTGAAAAAAAGACTAGGGGCTATGTTTGGCCTCTATTTATGATAAAAAGAATAAGTGTCAAACTACAAATAATATTCACTGTAAAATTTAAAGGTGTTAGCAATTCAATTGATGCTTTATTTTTCTTAGGACAACTCTCTGTTTAACCACTTGATGGCAGCATGTACTATGTGCTAGCATTGAACCTCTTTTATTTTTTTTTCCCCCTCACTCTCTCCTTTTCTCTTTCCTTTATGTTGTTCAGCCTCGTTTAACATTGGTGGTGGAAAAGATTGATAGCAATGCAAATGTATTTATAACCACGAGAGATAGTCACCTTCCACCCCAATTAGCCTTTGCATTGATTTACTGAGGAAAAACATCTATTACTGAAAAAGTCTTACAGATTAGTGTTGCATTATTTCGTTACAGTTGAAATATCTGCAGGAAAAGTGATCTCACACATCTCCCTTTAATCTAACCAAAACGTACTTTCCCAATAATTAAAAAAATAAAGAGATCCATCATTGAGAATGCTGCTCTAGCTCAGACTTCTGCACCACAATGTTTCCCCTTAAAGCCACATACTCAGTTATGTGAATATATTTTTAATAATGAGCTTGTGACATATTTTAGATCTTTAAAAAGAGATTTATTCATGAGCTGTTGCTTGCATAAAGCCATTGATCTACCAAAAAAAAGAAAGAAAGAAAAAAAAGAAAGAAAAAAAAATCTCATTTCTCAACTTCTTTGTGAGAATATAATTATGATCTGAACTAAAGTCTTTTTTATTTTTTAATATAAAAAAAGCTTCTGCCTTTTGAAATCCCTTTTGTAACCCCAAAAGAATGGAGCTGAAGCTGAGAAGTTTCCTGCAGAGAAAAACCTGCCAGTAAGGATTCCATAAACATGCTGGCATCCGCCTTCTAAGGGAGGGCTCACTAGAACTCCCGTTTGAGATTTACATGGAGCAAATTGGGAGAGATTTACAAGGCAGTTACCATTTCGTGCTTTTGGCTTGAAAGAAGGGAATAAGGTTTTGTTTGTTTTTAAACCAGCCCCTCTTTCTCTCCTGGTCCTTATTTGTCTTAAAAAAAAATAATGGGGTTTGGAAAACTTCGGTGGCTTTCTGCTTTTCTAGCTGTTAGGGAGGAAGACTCCAATAATTACAATTCACTGCCATTTGAATTTATGTGTCAGAGCAAGGTGAAGATGCTCAGCAGTGGGGTTGTAAAGGAAGTGCTGCTGGGGCCACCAGGGCTGCACAAATGGCAAGAAAGTAACACGGGAAGCCTCAGACAGCAAGCTTATATAAATACCTTCCAGGCTGTGGATAAATATGCTGGGGGTGGAGATTCCAGTCAGTGCTGCTGTTTTTGCAGGCTCAACTCTGTTTTTCCTGAGCTTTGTATATATTTACCTACACACAATTGTACATTTCCTTCTGTTTCTATATACTTGGGTATTCTGGGCCTGTGGGGGAGACTTATGTTGCACATGAATTCTTCCTATAGCTCATCTCATGCTAGCTTAAAAAATGTCTTTACAACAAAAGTAATTCAAGATTACCGTAGAAACCTTAGAGAATATGAATACATGAGAAGAAAATGCCAGCATATAATATGTTACTGTGCTGTTGCTTGAGCCTTATAGGCTCGCAGTACATGAGTGTATGAATATATAGACATGAGTACAAATGTATATTCATTGGACCATATATTAGTTTTATACATTAGTTTTGTTTAAGTGTTCCCAATCCACACAAGCACAATTTCTATTGTTTCACAATCTACTTATATTTCTTTTCTAATGCAACAGGCTTTCATATCTTTTATTATGTGGACCTGGGTTTGATCCCCCAGAAAACAAACATTAAGATGCTGCTGCTACAGTCAATCACTGGGCCTGATTGTATACATACAGGAATTTATGCAGAGGACCCGACTACAGATGGCCTGATGACGACAGGGGAATATTTTCAAACTTGTATAGGAAGTTTAAATCTTGATTTGACAGGCATAATTGTTGATATGTTCAGTCTCCGATGAAATCAATATGGAAAAGGAAAAGGAAATAACAGCCTTGACAGCTCTTCCAATCTGGAGCAGTGGCTGTCTGTGGAGTCCCGTTAGTCAGCAGCACAGGAAGAGAAGCTTAAGTGAGCACTGTGCAGAGGGTATGTCGCTTTGTGGAGGGCTTTGTCTTACATTCGCCTGGCACTCTGAAATATAGAGACCAACAGCAAAGTCCTTATCACTGGTGATGAAAGAAACTAAGAATTTATACAAATGCCAACTGCAAAGTGGAAGCAAACAGCAGAGTCAACACAGCCCTTTCCCCAGCTCCTCGGGAGTGTGGGTTTGTGCATGTGTGTGCACAAGCATGCGCATTCAGGAATACTGGGGTCTCTGGTTAGCCCTGTGCAATCAAAGCCTGGCTCCGGGAACACGAGTCTGTATACTGGACCTCCTAATGTGGGGCACCTCATCATCTTCCTGCAGAAAAGTGGACTCCATTATGCTCATCTGGGTCTCATTTAAGACAGAACAAAAAAGTCTCAGAAGAGGGAAGGAAGCAAAGATTTGTTAGTGGTTTAATCTGGTGTTAGGCAAAGAGAAAAATGTTGAAATGATTAAGAGTTCCTACCTAGCATAATGTTTTGGAACTATCCCTAAATTCTGAAGCAACGTTAAGGTCATTTAAATCCTGTGGCCTGCACAACCTCCCTGTGCTTGGGACAACTGAGAGCTGTGGCAGATTTGTGCTTCGTTTGTCTATTTCATGTGTCATTTTACTCTTTGCACAGGTCCATCTCCTGTCACATTTTTATTTGTTCAATAAAAAATTACCTAGAAACCTGAAATTGACATTGATTTTTAATTTATACAGAAGTTATTACAAATATTTATCAGTGTCAATTAAAACAGTTGCAGTGCCTACAACATATAGGAAATCAAATTCCATAATTGCATTTCACACATGGGGAGCAGTGCTGGCTTCGGAGTTTAAAGGCCACTGATGATCAGGCTCTGGGTTTAACTGACATTGCGCTACATCCTCTTCCTTCCTGGAAGACTGAAAATGTGGTTGTGTGATGGATAGGAAATACGACACGAGGTCAGTATTAGTTACACCATCCCCTTTCTGTACCACACTGTCCAGATCTGCCGAGATGCCAGCCTTGAAAGATCAGCGAGAGCAGCGCTTCTGTGTTCACCAGGGCGAGTGTTAACACACAAGTGGGAACTGCGTTGGCTCGGATTTACAAAAATTGCATAAATGACTTATTTTATCATGTGGCAGTTTAACCAGTGTTCTCAAATTCATGTTTCTCTCATCCGGCTTGTGTTGCGAGATTCGTCCTCCAAACTGTTCCTCTCTTGATGTCCCCATTCTCTTCATCATTGCCATCCCTCCTGAGTTTGAAATGGTTATTCTTTCTCAGTAAACTTTCCATAAGGCAAACAGAGTCGGCTTACTCAGCTATCCCAGAGAGCTCTGGCACTCACCGTATCGTCTCCCACACATGGAATCTCGAGACTACAGATTTCTCAATTGCAGCCGTAGAGTAATTGAATTACTTGATTTGTGTGGTGACTTTTAACGCTAAATCTTGTGGTTCTGCACTTAGTTTTTGTTGTCTCTATCAAATGAATTTCACAAAGTTTGCTCAGCGATCCTTCTCTCTTCCTCTCTCCCTTCCCCCCGCCCCGCTCCCTCAAAATATGATAAGAAAAACTCCACCTATTAAGCACAGAGATATTCCCCACAGAATGCGTTTTATCAACAGACATAGAAGTGATGTTTTTGCTTTCTTAGGGGACACGGGAACCTGACTTATGAAAAGAGTGCTCTTTGTCTTGACGTAGTGCCTTCTGCAATACACGTGCTACATTGGCAACTTTGATGCTTCAAGTGTTCTAGAAGAATAATAGCTCGCTTTCTGTTGCTTCTACAAAATTCTAGAGGTTAATCAAAATATGAATAAAAGAATTTGTTTATCTGATAGTTTTGGAGGCTGAATGTTCAAGGTCAAATGGCCTCATGTTTTTAACCTCTGTCAAGAGGCTCCTCAAATCACAACCACACAGTAGACGGCATCATGGTGAAAGTGCCAGGCAGACCACACCGTGAGACAGAATGCCAGAGATAGTCCTGGCGAGCCCTACTCTTTTTATAAGGATCTCTCTAACTAACTGGGGTTTCATGAGAACTTTATTAATTTATTTTGAATGTGATGCCTTAAGGATTTACTTGCCCTGTGAGGCCTTGCCTTTTAAAGTTTCACCATCATTGTTACAGTAGGGACCAAGCCTTCAATAGAGGGGTCGTTGGGGGACGTGCTGTAGCAAGAGGTTTTTTTTTAATTATTATTATTATGACATGGGATGATGATGATGACATCATCTAGGAAGCAAAGTAGACTTGTGATGTTGTTAGATAATTGAAACCACAAGTCATAATAGCAAAGTGATACCACTAATCTCCAGGGCTTTCAGCGAAAAATACATTCTCGCTTTGCTTTACTCTATTTTTGCATTTTATAACTCTAGGAGACATCTTTTTAAACAACATGTCTAGATGGATCTGATACTGGTATTTGATGTCCAAACCCCTAAAGTAGAGAATAAATGCAAGAGTAGATCTGAAAACACTCCAGAGAGATAAACCTATAGCAAGACTCATATAGACCAACTAGAATTTAGAGGAAAGGGGGAAAAACCCAAGTAATTACAAACTGTGTATGATTTAAAACAGTAGTAATGGGGCTGGAGAGACGCCTCCCAGGATAAGCATATAGACTGCTCTTACGAAGGAGCTGGGTTTGATCCCCAGCATCCATGTCATAGAGTGAATCACCAACCACTTCAGTTGCAGGAGATCCAGCACCTTCAGGCTTCTGAAGCAGGAACTGCACTCATGTGCACTGACCCTCACACAGACATACATAATTTATTTTATAAAAAAAGTCTTTTAAACAACAATACCATTGTGAAGAAATGCATGAATGAAACTGGAAACATAAGTGAAATAGCTGACTTTTGAAAATATCAAAACTGGTATTAAGAGAAAACTTTTAAGATAACATCAGTGAGGACCAAAGACCCCATTCCTCTCCCTAGATCCAGAATATTGTTATTAGTATTTTGCCAAAAATTTGAACAATGAAATACCTCTGTATTATGTAGCTTGTTTTAGAAAATAGGAAAATATGAAGTCACCCAATTCATAACCCTGATTACAAAACCAAGTGGAGCCCAGTGGAAGTGGTGCACACCTTTAATTCTAGCCTTCGGGAGGTAGAATCAGGGGAGTCTCTATGAGTTCAAGGCCAGCCTGCTCTACAAATTGAGTTCTAGGACAGCCAGAGCTACACAGAGAAACCCCATCAAACCAAAACAAAACAAAAACACAAACAAAACAAAACCCCCTCAAAAAAAAACCCAAAACCAAACCAAACAAAACCCAAAATAAAACAAACAAAGACTCAAAACCAAATGGAAAAGTGTAAGAAATATTCTGAGCCAGGCATGGTGATACATGGTGGTAATCCCAGCACTCAGGAGGCAGAGGCAGGGGGATCTCTGAGTGTGAGGCCAGCCTGGTCTACACAGAGAAACAGGGTCTCAAAGAACAAAAACAAAACAACAACAAGAAATTCTGAGCCTGTTTTATTTATGAAGTAGGATGAAAATGATAAATTCTAAATAAAACAATTTAACAAAATTTAGCAACCTAATAAAACCATTCATCTATTTAAATATAGTGAAAATCATCCTACTCTAAAATATGTTGGAAAATGAATAATGTATCTAATTGAATGCATAAGTCAGCTTTAAAAAACTGAGTGGAAACCTGTAGAGACCTGGATTGGAAGTGGATAAGATGTTGAAAACCCCAAAAACAAGTATGGTCAGATGTGTGGCTGATCTAGAAGTGGGTGCTATTCTCACCATCTAGACCATTTGGTCCTGGTAGCCACACAAGATAGACCACATGAGATGTGAAATTTGAGGGCAGATATGGTGAAAGTACATTTTCAAGTGGTATGCCCAGGGTCCAGCAGCACAGAGAACAAAGTTACCTTTCTCATAGGAAAAGAAGAGACATTTCTCAAATCATTTGTAACAACAATATGCCAAAATACACAAATACATTTGCAATTGACATAAAAACGTCAGCCCTAATATGTCTTGCAGTGCTTGGTGGGAAAGTGTAAAAAACACACAGACCAGGCATGTTAAGTCTAGATACTAATATGTCTCAGAAAAAGGGGAGTATAACTTCCAAAACAGAAACATTCACAGAAGTAGTTAACCGCAGGTAAGATTCAGTGCTCAGTGAATTAAAGCTGTTAAAAGTTTCAGATATGTTTTTTAAAGAGACTTAATACAGCAGTATATTTTAGATGCTTAAGGACTTAAATCCCTGAAAAAAGGGGAAAAAAAAGAAGTGATTAAGCAAACTGTACGTTATAAATTTAGAATATAGTCATTAAATTAAGACATAGCTGGAAGGAGCACAGAAGAGTAAAACGCTGTAGAAGACTTGTGAGGGCCATGAAAGTTAGAAAAAAGCCGCAACATAACACAATGTAAACAAAGAAAACCTAAAATAAATTAGAGAGGAAGGAAGAGCTACAAAATAAACATAAGAGACCTAAAACGATAAATATTTTTGTAGCCTAAAATATTGTAATTTTAATGTGTAAACATGAAACTCACAAAATTATGACATGTAATCTACATAACATACATTATAAAGTCAAGAATAGAAAGTAGCCTGATGTATAAAACACTGATAAACAACATTAACATAATGGATATTTAGATTAAATAGTTATAATTTATGTGTTTTTTTTTTTTCCTAAAAACAGGCATGGTTCAATCTCTTCGTAGGAAGGCCACTCCATGGACTATTGAAAACAGCAGGTTTTAAGAGCAGAAAAGTGAGAACCAGACTTTCATTGAGAGTGCTCTTGTGTCTGCTGGCTGTACCTGTCAGGTTGGTGCAGCCAGGAATCACCTGGGAAGAGAGGAGATGCCTTACAAGGCACTGCCTAGATAATGCTGCTCTGTGTACATGTCTGTGTGGGGCCTTGATGGCCTTCACTGGTATGGGACCAGCCGGCAGCACCATTCCCTGGTTTGGAGTTCCAGTCTGTATATGAGTATAGGGTACCAGCTGAATACTCAGCATGCATCCATCCCTTTCTGCCCTTGACTGTGAATGTGAGTGACTGCTTCAGGTCCCTGCACTGACTTCATCACACTGATGTAGCATGGAATTGTGAGCTAAAATAAACCATTTCTTACTTAGGTTGTTCTTTCCAGAGTATACTATTACGGCAACAGAAATGAAACAAGGGCAGAAGTTATTCTGCAAAATACTGGCGTACAAATAGTTGGGGCCATTAACAAACTCAGGGAGTATAGCTTTGAAAGAAAATATTTTATCCAATTGAGAAAAAGCTGCCATGTATATTACATACATTCAGTTACAGAAACAAATATGTAGACTAACAGAGCAACACACACACACAATTCAATAATGTTGAGATGACACAAGTAGCAGAACTTAGCGGGGAAGTGACAAGACGTATCCTGAAAATAACTATGCAATAAGATTATCCATGTATTATGTATGTAAAGTCTGTAAGCATGTAAAGTCTGTAAGAGAATTTGGAATCTTTTGTGTGCACAGTAGATGGGTGTAAGGCATACCCGAGGAACGCTGTGTTGACTTTTGAAAACATACAAAATGGTGTAACAGTCTGAGCGCATGCACTCTGTGTTAGGATGCATAGTTCCCCCAAAGAGAGCTACAGAAGGCACCCAGTGATCCTGCAGGCTTGGGGCAGGGGGGAAGAGAAAATGCACAGTTTGATTACTTCCAACCATTTAATCTTCTTGGGTGGGGCTGCTTCTTTTTTTTTCTAGGGCTTTCAGGTGTGCTATTAAGTTGCTTGTATGAGATGTCTTCTTTCTGAGGGCACTTAGTGGTATGAACTTTCCTCTTAGCACTGCTTTCCTTGTGTCCCATAAGTTTGGGTAAGTTGTGCCTTCATTTTCATTGAATTTTAGGAAGTCTCTAATTTCTTTTTTTATTTCTTCCCTGATCCAACTGTCGTTGAGTAGAGAGTTGTTTAGTTTCCATTTGTGTGTAGACTTTTTGTTATTTCTGTTGAGCTCTAGTTTAGTCCATGGTGGTTTGATAGGATACAAGCGATTATTTTTATCTTCTTGTATCTGTTGAGGCTTGCTTTGTGTCTGACCATATGGTCAATTTTGGAGAAGGTTCTGTGGGGAGCTGAGAAGAAGGTATATTCTTTTGAGTTTGGATGAAAAGTTCTGTAGACATTAGGTCCATTTGATTTAGTACCTCTGTAAATGTAGTTATTTCCCTTTTTAGCTTCTGTATAGATGATCTGTCCTTTGGTGAGAATGGAGTGTTGAAGTCTCCCACTATTAAGGTATTGGTATCAATGTGTGATTTGAGCTGAATAATGTTTCATTTATGAATGCAAGTGCTTTTATATTTGGGGCATAGATGTTCAGGATTCTGATGTCCTCCTGGTGAATTTTTCCTTTGATGAGAATAAAGTGTCCTCATTTTTTTTTTTATTAATTTTGGTTGAAAGTCTATTTTATTGGATATTAGGATAGCTACCCCAGCTTGTTTTCTGGGTCCATTTGCTTGAAAAACCTTTTTTTAGCCCTTTACTCTGAGGTAGTGTCTGTCTTTGTTGCAGAGGTGTGTTTCTTGGATGCAGCAGAATGTTGGATCCTGTTTCTGCACACATTCTGTTAGTCTATGTCTTTTTATTGGAGAGTTGAATCCATTTATGTTGATAGATAATAGTGACCCATGAATGTTAGTTACTTTCATTGTGGAATTGGTGGTGCTAGTGTGTTTGTGTGCTTGTTTTCTTTTTATTTTTTTGTTGTGAAGTTATCTATCTCCTATGTTTTCTTGGGCGTAGTTGATTTCATTAGATTGAAGTTTTCTTTCTAGTATCTTCTGTAGGGCTGGGTTGATGTATAGATATTTTTTAAGTTTAGTTTTGTTATGGAATATTTTATTTTCTCCATTTATGTTGATTGAAAGTTTTACTGAGTATAGTTGTCTGCTTTGACATTTGTGTTCTCTTAGAGTCTACATGACATCTGACCAGATCCTTCTGCCTTTTATAATTTCTGTTGAGAAGTCTGGTGTGATTCTGATAGGTCTACCTTTATATGATACTTGGCCTTTTTCCCTTGCTGCTTTTAATATCTTTTCTTTGTTCTATAGATTTAGTGTTTTGACTATAATGTGATGTGAGGAGTTTCTTTTTTGGTTTAGTCTGTTTGGTGTTCTGTAGGCCTCCTT
Organism: Psammomys obesus; assembly: GCF_907164565.1. Lineage (NCBI taxonomy): Eukaryota > Metazoa > Chordata > Mammalia > Rodentia > Muridae > Psammomys > Psammomys obesus. The sequence continues at coordinate 15,484,823 of NW_026596040.1, forward strand.
TTCTTTCCTGTAGGCCTCTTATATCTTTATGGACATCTCTTCCTTTAAGTTGGGAAAATTTTCTTCAATGATTTTCTTGAAAATATTTTCTGGACCTTGGAGCCTGGAATCTTCTTTTTTGTCTCTTCCTATGATTCTTAAATTTCATCTTTTCATGGTGTGATTGATTCTTGGATGCTTTGTGTTTATAACTTTTCCAATTTTAATTTTTGTTTGAGAGATGTACCAATTTCTACAATTGTATCTTCAGTGCCTGATATTCTCTTTCATTTCTTGTATTCTGTTGGTGATGCTTACCTTTATGGTTCCTGATCTCTTCTCTAAATTCTCCAGTGCCAGGGTTTTCTATGATTGTGTTTTCTTTATTGATTCTTTAACAAATGGTTCTGGTCTAATTGGATGTCTACATGTAGAAAAATGCAAATATATCCATATTTATCACCCTGCACAAAACTAAAGTCCATTTGGATCAAAGCCCTCAACATAAAACCAACTACACTAAATCTGTTAGAAGAAAAAAGGGGGGACAGCCTGAACTCATTGGCACAGGTGACAACTTCCTGAACAGAACACCAACAGCACAGGCTCTAAGATCAACAATCAATAAATGGGACCTCATGAAACCGAAAAGCTTCTGTAAAGCAAAGGACACTGTCATCAGAACAAAACGACAGCCTAGAGATTGGGAAAGGATCTTCACCAATGCTATATCTGACAGAGGGCTAATATCCAGAATATATAAAGAATTCAAGAAGTTAAAAAGCAATAAATCAAGTAACCCAATTAAAAATGGGTACAGAGCTAAACAGAGAATTATCAATAGAGGAACACTAAATGGAAGAGAAACACTTAAAGAAATGTTCAATGTCCTTACTCATCAGGGAGGTGCAAATCAAAACAACCCGAGATTTCAGCTTACACCTATCAGAATGGCTAAGATCAAAAACTCAAGTGACAACATATGCTGGAGAGGAGGTGGAGAAAGGGGAGCCCTCCTCCATTGCTTGTGGGAATGTAAACTTGTACAACCACTTTGGGAATCAATCTGGCACTTTCTCAGAAAATTAGGAATAGTGCTACCTCAAGATCCAGCTATACCACTTCTAGGCATATATATGAAATATGTTCAACTATACAAGGACATTTGCTCAACCATGTTCATAGCAGCTCTATAATAGTCAGAATCTGCAAACAACCTAGATGTTCCTCAACAGAAGAATAGATACAGAAAGTGTGGTACATTTACACAGTGGAATACCACTATTAAAAACAAGGAAATAATGAAATTTGCAGGCAACTGGTGGAAACTAGAAAAGGTCATCTTGAGTGAGGTAACCCAGAAACAGAAAGACACACATGGTATATACTCACTCATAAGTGGTTATTAGACATATAAAATAGAATAAAAATACTAAAATCTGTACTCCTAAAGAAGCTAACCAACAAGGAAGACCCTAGCGAAGATGCTCAATCCTCATTCAGAATGACAAAGGCAATAGCCATCTGAAGCAGGAGAAGACAGAGAACAGGACAGGACCACAGACGGCCTCTAAAAGACTCTACTGATCAAGGTATCAAAGCAGATGCTGATACTCATAGCCAAATGTTGGGCAGCAGGCATGGAATTTTATGAAAGGAGGAGATAGAACGACCTAGAGTGGACAGGAGCTACAAAAGGAGACCAACAGAGCACAAACAAACAAATAAACAACAAACAAAACTGGGCCCTGGGGGCCCTGTAGAGTCTGATACCCCAACCAAGGACCATGCATGGAGACCATGCATGCCCACAGACTCAGTCTCCAAGTGGGTTCCCTAGTAAGGGGAGCATAGGCTGTAATCTGGCATGAACTCAGTGGCAGGCTCTCTGATCACCTCCCCCAGGGGATGCTGTCTTGCCAGGCCACAGAGGAAGATGATGCAACCATCTTTGATGAGATCTGATAGGCTAGGATCAGATATAAGGGAAGGTATCCTTCCCTATCAGTGGTCTAGGGGAGGGGCATAGGAGAAGAGGAAGGAAGGGTGGGATTGGGAGGACATGAGGGAGGGGGCCACAGCTGGGAAACAAAGTGAATAAATTGTAATAAATAATAAATAAAAAATTAAAAAATAAAGTTCACAAAGAATGAATACTAATAAAAAGTAAAACATGCAAAAAAAAAAAACTTCATGCACAACTGGAAGTAGCTCTGAATTGCCAAAGCAACCTTGAAAAATGAGAAAAATTCATAGAACTCAAATGAAAAATTCAGTATTTATGTTCCTAGAGGCCAGAGATGAACCAAGGAAAGAATTAGCAAGACCAGGAACTCTGGAGTATCAGTAAGAAAGAAGGAATATGGATGCACATAAGAGGCTGCCATCTTGTTTTCACAGGTATGCTTGATGGTGAGGCAAGCTATAACACAACCTAGGATGCTGTAAGTAAAGAGGACAGCCATTATGTATGTGGATGAAGGTAAAGTGGGGTGAGGTGAACTGGTGAAATCCATCTCTCTCTCTCCAAGGCTATAGAAGAACTAAAACAAGACTAGCATATAACACTATTTGGTCAATATAGAGAGAGTTAGCCTTACATCAGCAGAATACATAGGTTTTTCTAGGGCTGATAGGACATATAGCCACACATACCATACCATAGTCTGTGTGGGCTATAAAACACAGACTTCAATTCATTTAAAGAATTAAACATTTCTAGACTGTGCTCTATGGTCCCAGTGGAATCAAAGTGTGGATAAGTTTGTAAAAAAGAAAATAGTTCCAAACACTTAGAAACTAAAGAAGGTTTTTTAGGTAATCCTTGACCCAAAGGAGCAGTAAAAAGGAAGTAAAAGGACACATATAAATTCATGAAAAGAAAAGCACCTGGGTAGGAAGACGAGGCTGCCATGAGGGAAAGAAGTCTTGGGTCACCATGTGCTGTTGATGTGGGCATGGCATGTCAAGGATCTTAGAGCCTCAAGACTCATGGAGGAATGGCAAAGCCTTCTACCCAGGAATGAGTTTCAGACAGAAATGACAACGCCTTCCCTTCTGGCTCAATGTGAAGATGTTGACTTTGTGTGCAGAAAATATCCACAATAGCTTTTCCCCCTGGATATTTACAGTCTGAAGACAGATCCCTTACAGAGACTTCTTCAATTGAGATTAGCTAAAGTTGTCTCCTTGAACCAGCTGTACACCATAAGTGCTGCCTTTCTGTTTATTTGTACGTAATGAGCCTGCCTCCTTGTTCAGCTGTATGTGGTGTCCCTGTGTCTCATGTGTGATAAACATGCTGTGTTTCCAGTGTTCAGTGCTTTCTCCACTTGAGCGTCCAGTCCACGTGATCCCAGCTGTCTGTCTGTGTTTGTCTTCATTCCCTCACTGTCAGGTCCAAGTCCCTGGAGCTGGGCAAGGATATGGCATACATGGTATCAAAATTTGGGTCCACAGCTAAATCAGTGTGAAACTGACCACACTAATCTAAGTGTCACAGGTGTCACGTAAGCTCTTATTTGAAAAGCAAGAAAAAGGAGAGACCAACCCCAAGTAAGAAGGAAAGATGCAGCTATGACAGAAATCAATGATACTGCAAACGGAAAAATAATAGAGAGAAATCAATGAAACTAAGACTTCTTTGGAAAGATCAAGAAAATGAGACACTTTTAGCAAAGTTGACTGTTTTAGGGAGGATTCTCCAGAGAAACGGAACCACCGCAATGTATTTTAAGGAAGGGAAATTAAGGAATTGATTTAAAAGGACTGGATTACACTATTATAGAAAATGGTGACCGCAAAACTGCTGAATCTGCTGGCAGGCTGGACTAGGGGAGGAGTTGACTGCTCTAGTTCAAGTGTGAGGCGCCCCCATCTGCAGAATTCCCCAGGGTTCAGGAGGTCAGCTTTTATTCTCTTCAGCCTTTTCTTTGTTGACAAATTTGCCTATTTTTGATTGCAAACTGATACACTCAGAGTCCAGCAGTTTTAATTCTACTCCCACCCTAAAATATCACCACAGAAATATCCAGAATAACGTTTTACTGAAATTTGGAACATTGTGGGTCAGTTACGTTGACACATACAATTAACCACCAATACTGATAAAAAAAAAAAAAAAAAGAGCTTTTCTGCACTGCCTGGGGATGGGTCCATATGGCGTTGTTTTTTATTCCCAGCATAACTTAAAGGGAAAACTTACACTTACACAATCTCTGGAGCTCTTGATGTCCTGCAGATGAAGGAGGAGGATGTCCTCAAATTTCTCGCCGCAGGAATCCACTTAGGTGGCACCAACCTTGACTTTCAGATGGAGCAATACATCTACAAAAGGAAGAGTGATGGTATCTATATCATTGATCTGAAGAGGACCTGGGAGAAGCTGTTGCTTGCTGCTCAAGCTATTGTTGCCATTGAGAACCCTGCTGAAGTCAGCGTCATCTCCTCCAGGAACATAGGCCAGCAAGCTGTGCTGAAGTTTGCTGCTGCCACTGGAGCCACGCCAATTACTGGCCGCTTCATACCCGGGACCTTCACTAACCAGATCCAAGCAGCCTTCGGGGAGCCACGGCTTCTAGTGGTGACTGATCCCAAGGCTGACCACCAGCCCCTCATGGAGGCCTCTTATATCAACCTGCCCATCATCGCTCTGTGCAACACAGATTCCCCTCTGCGCTATGTGGATTTTGCCATCCCGTGCAACAAGGGCGCTCACTCAGTGGGTCTGGTGTGATGGATGCTGATGCTGGCCCCGGGAAGTATCCTGCATGTGTGGCGCTATCTCCTGTGAGCACCCGTGGGAGGTTCTGCCTCATCTTTACTTCTACAGAGACCGAAAGGAGATTGAGAAGGAGGACTAGGATGCTGCTGAGAAGGCTGTGACCAAGAAAGAATTCCAGGGTGAATGGACTGGGCCAGCCCCTGAGTTCACTGCCTCTCAGCCTGAGGTGGCAGACTGGTCTGAGTATGTGCAGGTGCCCTCTGGACCCATCCAGCAGTTCCCTCCTGAAGACTGGAGCACCCAGCCAGCCACTGAGGGCTGGTCAGGAGCTCCCACAGCGCAGGCCACTGAGTGGGTTGGAGCCGCCACTGAGTGGTCCTGAGCTCCTCTGCAGAACTTGAGCAAAGGGGAAAAAGGTGGAAGGAAAATAAAGTTCCTGAGGTGTAAAAAAAAAAAAAAATGAGTAGACACAAATGGCTATAATTGGGAATTTTAAAAAATGAATAGATGTCACTATCAACTGTACAGATGTTAAAAAGATAATCTAAGGAAGAACTTGATACAAACTGGACAGGAAGAACTTCTTTGGTGATCATGACTCTCCCAATGTGAAACAAATGATTTCAGTAGCCCTGTAACTATTAAGAAAATTGAATTCATAATTGTACCGCTCTAAATCACCAAGACCAGATGTTTTCACTGGTGACTTTGCCAATCATTTGGAAAATAATTAAAATGAATTCTACATAATCTGCTTCCGAAAATGGCAGAAGTAGAAACATGTCCCAGTTCATCTTAGGAAACTACAAAACCAGAGGCAATAAAAAAGAAAAGCCACATGACAATATCCCTCATAAATATAGATGTGAAAATACTCAAAAATATTAGCAATTATAATGCAGCAATGTATAAAAGGGATTATTCCTCATAATTGTATTTTAGAAGCTAGGCTAACTCAGTATTTGAAAGCAAAATCTGCTATGTAACATTTTTATCAGATTACTAAAAATCACAGGATTATATCAATCAATGCAGAAAACATTTTATAACATAATTTTTATGATTAAAAGTTTGAAAAATAGAAATGAAGTAGGGTATTCTCAACTTGATGAGCACGTACAAAAACTCTGCCACTGACACTATTCTTAATGTTGGAATACTTAGCTTTATCCTCTCAAAATGAGAAATAAGGAAAGGATGCTCTCATGGCTATGCATGAATACTGAAGTTTCAGCTATCCTCGTCAAGGAATCCTAGGAGACAAGAGGCATGCAGATCAGAATAGAAGATACTAGACTGTTCCTAGTTGTTGGAGATATAATTGTCTATGTGGAAACTCTCTATGAAACTACAAAACTAAAATTGGCCAAAGCAGAAAACAAACTTGGGATTCATAATTGAATTCAGCAAGGCCACAAGATAAAAGATAAATACACATTCAAAAAAATCAATACTATTTTCATATACCATCAATGAATATGGACACTTACCATACAATACCATTTGTAATTGCTTAAAAAATGGAATACTTCAGTGTAGATCTAAGAAATCTTGTACCAGGACTGAATGCTGATAAGTACAGAATGGTGATTCTCAAAATAAAGGGTCTTTATAAGTGGAGATGTGTGTGCCTGAATTTTATGTCTTAAAAACATTGCGAAGATGTTAATTCTCTTTGACTTGATCAACAAGTTTAATGCAAGTGCTATAAAAATCCAGGAATATGTTTCTGCAGATACAGACAAGATAATTTCAAAACTTATGTGGAAAAGAGAAGGATCTATGATTGTAATAGCAAGTTTGGAAAGACAATAACAAAGTAGGAGTAATTTTCTCAATTCAAGTGTTTTCTCCTAATACCTCACATTATTCATAGAGGAACGAACACGTGAACAAGGTAGAGAGCTCAGAAACACGTTGGTGCTAAAAAGTCTGAGGCAATTCACTAATGCAGAATTTTCAACAGGTGGTTCTGGAACACTTGCACATCTATGAGTTGAAATAAAAACAAAAAAACCCTTCAGCCTAATACTCATACCTAATGAAAAATAAAATGAATCTCGGGGTTAAACGGAAAACACAAAACTATAAACGTTTTAGAAGAAAATATGAGCAAATGTTTAGGATCTGGGACTAAGGAAACATGTTTAGACTTTTCACCGAAGCAAACTCCGTAAAAGAAAGTGTGGATGGATTGGGCTTTATCACCTTTGCTCTGTAAGAGAGAGACTCAGAGAAGAAGGCAGACTACAGAGAGAGGAAAAAACCCCCACACATAGCTGACATAGGACAGGCTACAGAACAGAAAAAAGCACATGTGTCTGATACAGGTGTAGCAAAACACATATAAACATATGAGTAGCATCGAGCATATGTGAAGAATTCTCAAAACTCACTAGTGGAAAAAAAAATCACACAATCCATTTCACACCACGGGAAAACCATAAGTAGATATTTTACCAAAAAAACAGATGGAAAATAAGCACATGAAAACTTAGTATTAGTGGCCAACAGAAAAATTAAAACAAACTGTGCTATGCTATTCACTGCTTGAGAATCAGAACACTTAAGCAATTACGACAGCTGGGAAGGCAGAGAACAGTCTCCCTCCACTCCTGATGAGAATGTGAAATGTTAGAACCCTTCTGGAAAATGCTTTGACAGTTTCTTTAAAGAATTAAATGTGCCAGCAGCACAGCAGTGACGCCTTTGGAAGGTTAAACCAGAAAAGCGAAGACTGAAGTTCACAGAACAGCTTGCTTGTATTTATATTGAAAGGTCATGAACTGGAAGTGAACCATGAGACTGATTAAGAAACACGGCCCTTCAGTACAGCCATGCCACAACGTGCTGTGTGCTGAGGCAGGATCTTCCGAAATGACCTGCCTGTATCTCCAGAGAGTAGTGCGGCAGGAGAAAGTCAATGCCAACAGGTGACAGGCGAGACGACAAAATTATTAACGTGAAGATGTTAATTCTCTTTGATTTGATCAGCAAGTTTAACGCGAGCGAGTGCTATAAAAATCCAGGAATGGATTTCTGCATATACAGACAAGATAATGTTAAAATGTATGTGCCTTGGAACTTTTGTTTTCAGTTGAGTTTTGTATATGGTGAAAGGAAGAAGTTGTCTTTCATTCTTCATGCGCAGCCTATGACCCAGCGTTTCCTCTTTCTGTATGTATGTGTGTGTTTGTGTGTGTGTGTGTGCTAAGAACATACATGTTCTGCGTGCATGTTTCCTCATCTGTGCACGCACGGGCTTACTTTTAGCCTCTCTATTCTCCTGACTGTTTTTGTTGTTGTTGTTATGTTTTGTTTTTTCTTTTTGTGCTGTTTTGATTTCTATTGCTCCCTAGTCGTCCGTCTTGTTCTGGCCTGCCCAGTCTGTGACATTGGATTGTCTGGTTCTTCATCAGGCTCTCACTATTCTAATTAATTCTGCTTTCTAACAGTGATTTGACTCTTCCAGTTAGTTTTTCTTCGAGATATTTTTAGCTACAATGGATTCTTTTATTTCCATATGTAATTTAAGTTAGTGGGCTTCTACCCACGCCCTTTCTGGGATTTGTATGTGGGTGTCACATTTGTGGATATGTGTATGTGTTGAGCTTGCCTGTGGGGCTGTGTATGGAGTCCGAGGCTAACATTGGAAATGTCCCTTTTCATCACTTGCCACCTTGTTTATTTATTTATTTGACACAGGTGTCTGACTAAACCTGGATCTTACTATTTTGGATAGATCAATTGACCAATGAACCTTCCGAGACCTGCCTGTCTCCAGGGCCCCGGCACTGGGGTTCTAGATACACACTACCATGACCGGCGCTTGTGTGGGTTCTGGGGATCCTAACTCAGGTCTAGTTTACCAAGTGAGCGAGCTGTAGCCCACCTTGCTGGGACTTTTTCTGGAATACTGTTGGACCTATAAATTGGTCATTGAAGCCCACATTTTCAGCATGGTGATCTCGCTGCATCTCCCCATACTCTCTTGCGTTTAATTTTTTTTTTCTTCCAGTAACATTCTGTGGACATTTTTGCTTTCATTAGATTTTTTTTCACACCAAATTTTTAGATTTAAAAAACAATGTTTTTAGGCAGGGGTTCATGTATCCTAGGCTGGCCCCAACCTTGCTGTGTGGCCAAATATGACCTTGAGCTTCTGATTGTCCTTCCCAAGTGTTCTTCCCAAGTGTTCCCAAGTGCTTCTGATTTGACTTCCCAAGTGTTGAAATTATGGGCATGCCCCATCATGCCCAGGTTGTGTGTTGAAGGGGTTTCATGCATTCGAGCACAGCTGGGCTGCCTTCTCAGCCCTGATGCTCTCCACATAGTTCTTACTACGAAAAAAACCTTTATTTTGAAAACTTTGATTCTATGTGTTGACTCCTGGCAGTTTTATGTTTTTTTTTCTTCTGAACTTTTTTTTTTTCATTTTGTCCTTGTTAGGACTGTTATGATCAGCAGTGGCGACAGTCCTCTGTTGTGAAGATAAAAACTTTCAGTATTTTACCTTTCGTCATCATGTTTGCAGGAGTCATGGGTACCTTTTTAAAATCCAACAAGTTGTCCTTATCTTTTTCTTGCATTACTGTAATTTTTATCATGAATAAATGCTTAATTTAATAAAATCATTTTCTTGACTCTACTAAAATAATCAGATGATTTTTCTAATTTAATCTCTTTTCATAGTCAATTACATTGATTTTCAAATGTTAAATCAGCCTTGCATTCCTAGAGTAAGTTCAGTTTGATCTAGGGAAGGAAGATACAAATAATCTCCTTTTTGAGATTATTTGTATCCTAAGGAAGGGGACATTCAGATATCAGCCCTATTGTCTCCATTTGGTCAGAACTGGGTCACACAGAGATTCTCAGAACAAGTACCAGTAGAAGAGAGTAGAGTGCCGATGACAGGATTAGACTAATCCTGATTCATCTCTCCAGGTGTGTGGGTCGGGAACCACTTTTTCCAGAAACCACCAAATTTATGCTTGCTACACAGTTTGTGTTCCATTGGCTGGTGAAATTAGGGATGTGATCAAAATGATGAGCAGCTTTAAGAAGACACTACAAGACTGTCACACATATAGCTACAAAAGCATTAAATGTTAGGAAGCTAAATCCAGCAACAACAGAAAAAAAAAAAGGTGCTGTTTATCTGGGAAAAATGTCAATCAAAGATTGAGAGCATGCTTGAAATCAAAGTTGCAAAAATGGAGTAGAATTGACCAAGGCCACATGTGCATGGGATTCTGATACTTCACAGAAATGGGCTAAATCACGCTTATTCTAAAAAAAAGTATTATTGTTTTGAGATGATACGGAAAGACAAGCCAGTAGAAAGAGAGAAGACTAATGTTGGTTCCTAAGCGTATAGCTCTGATTACAAAAATTAAGACCTTTAAGAGAATTAAAACATATCAGAAGATATATCTCTGAGTTGAATTGTTGAAGAGTATACTGAGAAGCCAGAGTATAAGACATAACATAAAATAATGAATTTGATTATAGGAGATTTTAAATGCTATTCAGTGAAAAGTAGCATCAGTGAATTAGCTATCGGGGAATAGATTGGGGTAAGCTATTTGAGAAAAATAAGACAACTGACAAAAGGCCATGTCCAAAATATAATAATATTGTATATATTAATGCTCTAATAATGGACCTAAGAAAAACACAAGGAGGCAAGAGAAACACAGGGAAAGCAGATCTGTAGACTTTTGTATCAAAGCATTTACTCTGGAGAACAATCTGGTTTAATTTAATATGTGCAGGTCCTGCTGGTCCCCATCACTCTCCTGTGGACCTGTCTTCAGGATCCTAAAGGGGTGTGTGTAAGAATATTTGGTTAAGTTTTATTTGCGCAGCTGGGCATAGAGGATAACCTAGACTTCTGTGTTAAAGAAGTACAGCCTTGTAACTTTTGGTTAATTCCCGAGTCTTATGTGCCTTTCTTCTTCCTTGAGGAAGGAGTATCTCAGTTCAGAGAGAAACAGCTACATGACAAGCAACTGGGCCCTGGTTATGAACTCTAGAGCATGGGCAACTCAATACTCCGCATTTTAGGCTATATGTTTATTACCAAGTCTAGTAAAAATAAGATTAAAAGAAATAAAAATAAAACCAATAAACAATAATAAAAAATATAAAAAGAAATATTAGCAAAGTTCTAGTGACTCTAGCGTGTATGCTGGATTCCAGTTAAACATAACTAGCAGTTCAAAGAAATGAGAGACTTTTACATAATTACTTAATTAGTAGAAATCACTATATTATCAGCCTTAAAACTACTGGAAGTGAATATCTTCTTCTAAATCATAGTTTGAAATTATTTGTGGCAATGTTTCTGGTGGTTGGTGTCTGGGCTGGGGTTTTCCATGTTCTTGGCCTCTTATTCAAAGAATTGAAATAAAGGCTCATACAAATTGCCCAGTAGCAAAATACTTTATTCAAAGCAAAAGTTAGTATAGACCAAGAATAACTACGCTGTCAAGATTGGTGGCAGGCCACATGAACGAGTGTATTCAAAAGCCCTGATAATTGTTTGGGGTTTTCCTTCATGGGGTTCATAAGAAGGAGTAGTTTGCTTGCCAAGGAACACATTGTTGGCGGTTCTCATGTGACTGAGAGATGTTATAGAAATAGTTCTCTATGTGCATGCTCTTCCCATAATGCATCTGATTTCAGTCATATGCTCATCCAGTGTGTGCAGCATTAAAGTAATAAATGGGAGACAGTCCATTCAAGTTTACTTTGGGGACACATTTTGCTTTATTGTGCATGAACCCCAAACCAGTCCAGACTGGATTGACACATTTCCTGCCATGCCTGATGTTCTCTGGGGTGTATTTGGATAGAAATAGAAATAGAAATAGAAATGGGGGTTGCTAAGGGGCGTAAGCTATTTCCGTTTTTTAAAACAGGTGTGTGTTCAACTCTGTGCTTGCAAGATTACATGCATGTACAGGTAAGGGTTCTAGGTTGCTAGGAACATTGTTTGGAGGTGTGTGTGTGTGTGTGTATATGTGTGTGTGTGTGTGTGTGTGTGTGTACAGTATGTACAGGTAAAGGCCTCAAACTTCCAAGTGTGCTACTAGACAAGGGGTATGTGCATAGTTCAAACCAAGTATAATCTCAGGATGCTAAGCTATCCCCTATGGTTTCCGTCTCCACAATCCCTGTTTATTTGCACTTTGTTGCAAAGCATTGATTTGTGGAAAACTACAACCAATTTCACTTGTGATTTTACTCTGCTTACTTAGGTTTTATTTTACCCTTCATTCATTTACTCTTTATGAACAAAAAATGTTAACATTTAAGAATTATTATTTTTTTTTTTTGGTCTGTCTGAGAGTATCCTTAGAGAAGTAGAAAAATAGGGTATATTTGATACACCTTATAAAATAGAATTTGTCATGACAAAGGTTTTTATCTCACAGGGGTTAAGGTATTGAGAAGTCTCAGGGTTTTCTACCTGCTAGCTGGACAGGTAGGAAGACTGAGAACCTATGGTGTAGACTGGGCCCTCAACCTGAAGATCTGAGAACCAAGGACGGGATGAAATCTTGTCTCACCTTGGTATCAGGCAGAGAGAGCTGGTCACCAACCATTGTCCAATTCAGACCCTAGTAGACTGGATAATGGTCACCACAAAGGGTTGAGCCTTCTTCCTTCAGTCTGCCAATTCAACACTGGGATTTTCTAGAATCAGCTGACATACACATCCAAAGAAAATACTTAGTCAGACATCCAGGGGTCCTCTGGGCCAGATGAATTAACACATAAAATCAATTACTATTACATCATCTAGTGATTGTGTTGGAACTATTTTTCTCCCATTTCTGTTGAGAATAAAATTAGTAGAAAAGCTTGAAGAGTTGTGCCGTGGTCTGAACATATTTTATAAGTGAAGATTTGGTTGGTAAATCCAAGCCATATTACAGTCACTTCATAGATCATGCCAAGGTTCATTGTGATGTTATAGGGCTAGACTAAGGAGGCTTTTCATGTAAACTCTTTGAATCACTGGGGAAAATGTCCTGTCTTTTATGTTCTGCAAGTCAGATTCATTTACTTCTTTCTTAAAATCCCATCTTAATGTTTGTCTAGTCATTTCATGACCTGTTGGCTAAGATCAAGTGTAATATTTGCTTATGGTTAATTTATTACATGCTAAGAATAAATATTAATCTGTTACACAAAGAGGATTTTATTAACCATGGGTAAGTTTTGATGAGCTGAGAAGTTCACAAATCTTTTAAGGTTTATTTTTATTTTTAATTATGTGTGTCTGTGTGACACTATGTGCACATGAGTGTTATAACCTGTGGAGGCCGGAAGAGGGTGCTGGATCCTCTGGCAATGGAGTTACTATAGTTGTGAGCCGCTGGACATGAGTGCTGGGAACCAAACTAGTGTTCACTGCCAAAACAGTATGCGCTCTTTACAATGAGGGTCTCTCCAATCCTGTTCATTGAAACTGTAATGAAAGTGAAAGCAGTTGCCAGTGTTCAGTAGGACTTTGCTACTCACAATGTGACTTCAGCCAACAGAATCATCTGGGAGCTGTAAACACTGGCAGAAACTCAGGCCTAGTCACCTGATGAATTAAAACTTGCATTCCACCAGGTTATTCTTACATATCTCACCTGGGGAGCAGTGAGAACCAATTCCTGAGATGAGAAAGGAAGGTCAAGGGAAGCAAAGTTTTTTTTTTTAAACTGAATCTATTGCTACGTGGATGTCTATGATTTGCAATAAGCTCTTATTGCATGTTCAGTGATGAACATGTGATAGGAACAGAAAGCAAACAGGACAGGCGAAGGCATTGCTGATTTTGAATGAACAAGAAGCGTAGAAGGAAGCCCAGAAGCTGAAGTGAAATGTTTTCTGTCCCCTGGGAAAAGTCCCAGCCCAGCAGCCTGGCAATAGCTGCACAAGTCACAGAGGATACACAGATCCATACAGAGATGATGGCCTGCACATATGAGAAGCAATCAGGCAAGAACTAATCTTGCTGAGTGATGAGGAACGTGTTTTCTCTCTCAGGTACTTTTATGTACGTTGTCAGTCTCTTTCTTCGATGGTTATCTTTTACTCTTTCCTTTTTGCCTTCTTTCTGCTCTTTTTGAGGGAGGGCATATGATATTCTAGCATACTGAATGTAACACATGCTTTTATTGATTTCTGCTTGGGGCTTCTTGGCCTGCTTGAGCCTGAGGCATCAGTTCCTGTCATTGTGGTATCTATAGTGATGTTCCCTGCTGAGCCTGGTTCCTCAGCATTAAATTTCTAAATTAGATTTTTAACCTTCCTCCCCCCTCTCTCTGTGTGTATATGTGTGTGTTTGCATGTGTGTGTGTGTGTTAGTGTTATGCATTGGGGTTGAATGGTACATGACATGGCACCCATGTGAAGGTCGGAGGACAAGTTATAAAGTTGGTGTTCTTTCCACACACAGATTCTAGGTACTGAGCTCAAGTTACCAGAAAAGGAGAGCCAGGTTGCTTGCCCTGTGAAGTGATGGAGAAGAATCTAGACTGTTCAGGTTCTCAGTTGTAAACAGAAAGTGCGGAGCTCTCCTCCACTCACACAGAGATAGGATGCCTCCTGTAAAACCACATGGTGCTACATGTGTCAGGAAATAGGGTTGAAACAGCTGCCTAGAGGTGGTTATGGGAGCAGCCACAGAGACTTAGAAAGAGCCATCAAGAATTTCTTCTACCTACAAGGAGTATGGCTAGTCCAGCTGTCTTTGAAGGCAGATGATAACACGCTGGAATGTGGAACTCCTCAGGCCTGACATTACTCCTCTTCCTGCCCACCCTGACCCATGGTAATCTTGATCACCTGGTTGCTAAGCATCCAGGTTGCTAAAATCCCTGATTTTAGAGGAATTGCTTTGTAGTTCTGTCCATTTAATTTGATATTGGGCTGTAGGTTGGACACTTTAGTATATTTTACAGAAGCTAATATTGGTGCCTTAGTACCATCTAAACCAGGAGTATTAAGAATTTGTCTTAAAAGTATCTTTAAGGTTCACATTCAAAGAAATGGATGTCAACTTGGCATCTTCACACATATAACATTATGTTCTCATTTTCCCACCACTGCCCTCTTCCAGCCTTTTATCTTGCCTACTGGTTCCTTTTCCTTTCCCCAGATAGTCCTTCTGCTTTCTATTTTCCTATTACATGTTTTTCATTGTTTCCTATTTTCCACCTTCATTAAGATCCCTACTTCCTTTCTCATGATATCATTTCTAGATTCATGACCCCAAAACATCCCCCTGCACACACACACACACACACACACACACACACACACACAAACACACACACACACACACACACACACACACACACACACACACACACACTTTTAATCTTTTAATTCAGGTTCACATATAGCAAATAAACATGCTGTGTTTGTCTTTCTGAGTCTGCTTTGTTGCTGTTTGGCATAATGACTTTCAGTTTCATTTTTCTGAAAATGTACTGATTGAGTTTTTCTTTTTACTTGCTTGAAACTTGTCTTATTCCCTATTCTATTGCTGTGAAGAGACACCATGACCATGGTAACTCTTTTAAGAGAAAGCATTTAATTGGGGCTGGCTTATTGTTTCAGAGGTTTAGTCCGTTATCATCATAGTGTGAAGCATGACAGCACACAGGCAGACATGGTGCTAGACAAGGAGATCAGAGATCTACATCTGGACCCACAGATAGCAGGAAGAGTGAGTCGCCATGACTGGCATAGGCTTTTGAAACCTCAAGGCTGACCTCCAGTGACACACTTCCTCCAACAAGGCCAGACCTCCTAATCCTTCTCAAGTGGTGCCGCTTCTCAAAGTAAGCATTTAAATACATGAGCCCATGGTGTGTGTTTGGGGGTGGGGGGATAGGGATTCCTATCCAGAGCAGCACAATATTTCACTGTATACATGAACCATGTCTTTATCTGTTCACTTGTTGACTGACATATACACTAGTTCTACTTCCTGGTTATTGTGCATGGAGCCGCTATATGATGGATATGCAAATATCTCTGTGGTGTGTTAACTTAGAGTCCTCGAGGTGCCCAACAATAATGTCAATGTGTCATATGAAAATTCTGTTTTTAATTTTCTGAGGAACCCCAGCACTGGTTTCCACAGTGACGGCACTAGTTTGCATCCCCATCAGCAGTGAATTCTTGATGGCTCTTTCTAAGTCTCTGTGTCTGCTCCCATAATAGACTGCCGCCTCTAGGCAGCTGTTTCAGCTCTATTTCCGGGTGCATGAGCACCATGCTAAATCTGAGGTTTTACAGGAAGAGTCCTATCTCCCTGTGAGGGGAGGAGAACTCCGCATTTTCTATTTACCAGTGGGAGCCTGAACGGTCTAGATTCTTCTCCTTCACTCCACAGGCTTTTGTTTTCACTTCCTGAGTCTGAACATTTTTCTTTATCTCTCTGTTCAGTCCTCTTGCCCTGACCCAAAGGAAGGCTTATTGTTCTCTGTGCTGCTGGCACTTCTTTATGTCACACAACGTTAAAAACACTTTTTATTCTGTGGATCACTGTAAAAATTCTATGACAGTCAGTCATTCTTGCTTAAATAGTATATATAAAGCTTTAAATGTCTCAAAAAAAAAAAACAAAAAACAAAAAACCAAATCTCCCTCTTGCATGTCTTTTGTGTATCAAAGAAAGAAGAAAAAAATCTGAAGAAAAGTGTTTTTGAAATTCATTCATATACTAATTATGCAGTATGTGAGTAATTAGTGCTATAATCAAAAGGTCAGATCCAAGCTAATGGCTGTGCTCCAGGATAAGTTGGAACATTAAAGGGATTAGGTGCCAGGTAACTGGTGTCTCCACCATGCACATTCTCACTGTCCAATATGTATTTGCTGTAGGACATGATCATGATCCATGCTGTGAACCTTGTGTGTGTGTTGGTCCTTGCTTTCTGACATTCACATACTAAAGATCAGACGTTGTATCCTTCATTTTTACAGCAGAAACAATTAAACCTTTCAGAGTTGAGGGTGACCTAATAAAAAAGCAGTACAAGCCAAGAGTTGCTGACCTATTTATTGCTGGGCAGCAATGTCCTCTGAATTGAAACATTCCACCGAGCACTGGGAGGGAAGCACCTAGCACTCAGGAAGTTATAAAGGGAAGTTCATTCATACTCAGGAAGTAAAAAACTCACGTATCACAGGAAGTTCCTTCCCAGATTCATAAGACCAGCTCCTCCCTAGGTTGAAGAGAGGGAACTCTGACCTGTCAAATTACCTGAAAGTCCTGTCGAGAGCTCCAGAATTCCAGCTCTATAAGCAATAATCATCCATCCTGGGATGGGCTTTTGGAGGTGCAGGTGACTTTGTGTCATCCATCTTTCTGTGAGTAACCCCTCACCCACACCCCTGTACTTAACCCCAAGAAACTCACTGGTGCCCCAAGCTGAACTTTGCTGGTATTGTTCCTTTGGTCTCTTGTTGATGCCCTACCTGAGGTGAGTAGACATTCATTCACATCTCCCCAAGAATAGTGTCACAAAACACCCACATCCTTTTTAAATCACAGGAAAAGGTACCAGATTGGTAGCCACCAGACGGTAAATGGAGCTCATGCTGTACTGGAGGCTAGAGTCCTTAGCTCTCTGCCTTTATTTACTGTGAAGGAGCATTTTTACAGAGTTGGGCTGGAGTTAGGAGGCAACTGATAATGTTACTACGGAGGAAAGTTCAGATGTCTCTGTGAGCAGTAAGGGAGGCAGGCAGAATTCTTGTTTGAAGTTGATGATGTTTGTGAAAGCATTTGCCACTTTGGCTCATTTCAGATTTTATTTCCCTGAAAGGTAGCACTTGTACAAACATTCATGAATATAATTTTTTTGGATAACAACAGGAGTGAATCTCACTCAAAGCCAAACAGCTGCGGTGACCCGGACTCTGGTGAGGAACTTTTCCATTTAGTTAAATCTCAAACAGATGTTGACTAATTGTACTTCCATTTCATGAACATTTAGGGTATATGTACTGTGGTAAAACATTTTGGTTAATAACAGCAAGAAGATCTACATGTGTTCCACTATTCTTACCAAGTCACGAGACTCTATACTAGCTAAGAAACTTAAGGGAAAGAAATTTTTATTTACCAAAATTGTAGGAAGGAGGATAAAAACCAATCCCCCCAGTGAGCAAGCATGTTTGTAAGAGCTGCCATGAATGGCCCACTGATTTCTGAGCAGGTGATGCTGGGGATTTCATTTTCCTTCTCTATGCTTGTTCTGCTATAAGTTCCATGCTAATAGTGTACCAAGGCATTCCTACAGTGATCCACAGCAGAAAGGGAAACTCTTTCTATTCTCTGGCATCTGACTTCATAAAGGTGGGATTTTATTGCCCATTTGTGACTCACCTCCTTCTGGAGGGTAGGCCATGTCCATTTGATGCCCCACACACAGCGGAATCACTTTGTTTTCCAGCACTCAGGAGAAGCAGCTCTTCTTTCTTCAGGAATGCTGGGCTTACCTATAGCATTTAGTCTCCCACACAGGATGAGGAAGTGTGTTGCTTCAGTGAACAAAATAGGTTGGCTATGTGTGGCTTCTTGTCATTCAGCAAGCTGAGGCTCATATTCTAATGTGAAATAGCACAGGTACCGTATTTCCTTGACTCATCCGATCCCTCTCAGTATGTGTTCCTGTATTAAGTCATCACAGCTGTGTGGGTAGGAGAGCTGTTCAGTTGATGAAGAACCAAAGTCTGAACAGAGTAGACCTGCAAGTCCATTAAAAACAAACAAACATGGATTTTAGAGGAACAATAAAATCTTCAATGAACAGTCCCTCTCTCGTGACTGAGGCCATGCTCTTTGTGTCTGGATACCTTTTGAAGAGTCTGTTTTCCTGCACAGGAGTGGTGGCTTTTTTGACACCAAGAGTCAGTGTTCTCAAAGTGAAGAGTGCAAAATGTTTATTTACACAGTTTGTTGGGAGCAGAGTACAGTGCTAAACAGAGGAAAATATGTCTCAAGATCCTTTGCATCTTAAGGACACCGGTGACATCTGATGTGATGGCTTTGCCATCTGCTTCTTATAGGCATAAGGTTATTGTGTAATTCAAATGTTGATTTCTGTAACCCCCAATCCTTGTTCTAAGAATCTTTTGTCTCAATGCTGTATTAACACTGCTCCACAATTGTCTCCTGATATACCAATAAAGCAGCATACAGCCAATTACTGAGCAGGGAGAAAATAGGGCTGGACTTTTTGCCAGCCAGAGGAGAAACAAGAGGATTCAGTAATGGGCAGATGTCCAGGAGGGCTTCAACAACAGGAGAGGTAGAAGTTAGATCAGGAGAGGAGCTGGAGCAGGAAAGTTATAAAATGCAAGGATCTTTGGGAGGTACACTGAGAGGAAGCCAAATTAGCTTAGAGGGTTAAGAATAGATTTATAAAGGCTCAGTTTTTGTGCTGTGAAGCTTGTTAAAAACATTATAATAGAGTCTCAATTATTTGTGTGAAAGCTGGGTTAAGAGAAAAACTGAGAGACAAATATAGTTTTGTAAAAATAACTGTAGCTTTTGTCATCTTAATTTGTCACCTGAATTATTTTGGTATCTGGAAATTCTTTAGAGTACAGAGTTCTGTTGTATAAAGAAGATGGTTTGGCTTCTTAACCTTTTATTTATATGCATCCTAGACACCATGGGAGTGAATGCCATAAGTAAAACAAAGAGAAACAAAACTCCTTTGGGCTCATTGCTTCTGCTGCTGTTTTTCTGAAGCTTGAACTTCACTTTGGGTTGCTGTGCTGTATTTGACATCAGTGACATACAAAGTAACGATCAGCGAATAACTGGATTGTTATTGTGATCACCCAGGCGACAGAAGAGATGCTTTTACCTGCCCCCCTCCCAAGCTCTAGGGACTGAACCCAGGGACTTGCATATGCTAGGCAAGCACTCTGCCCACTGGTTGCTGCCAGAGCTTTTTGCTTTTGTTTTGAGACAGGGACTTGCTAAGTTGGTCTGAGCGGCTTTTCCATTGTTGAGGCCACTCACACCTGTCGTCCTCTTGCTTCAGTCTTCTGAGTGTGTCCAGGCTCGCTTTCTCCTCCTACCGACTTAGATTAGGAATAGATGATTATTGCAGTTAGTTGTGTGTTGTTTTAGCCTATTTTACTTAAGAAATTCCATTTTAAAGAGCTAACCTACACTTACTTTAACTTTGATCATTGTACATATACCTAGAAACATTCAATAAAATAAAATGTTGAGACAGAGAATGAAATGAGGTAATGGAGACTGTGGGCTAGCCCAGCACATTGAGGCCTAGATAATCAAAATCCAGTGTAACTATGAATCTCCACTTGGCATATGTGTGAGTTCAGAATTTCTGTACCTTAATGCATTTAAATGGGATTTAGGTGAATTTTTAACATATTTAATATGTTGATGAATTAATTTTTAGAGTTTTAAATTTCATTATTTCTTATTTTACGAATGTGGATGTTTTACCTGCATGTGTACCACATGTGTGCCTGGAGTCCACAGAAGTTAGAAGAGGGTGCTGGATCCCTTGAAACTGGAGTTTTAGATGGCTGGGAACTGCTTAGGGGTTTCAGGAATTGAACCTGGGTCCCCAGGAAATGCGAAAAATGCTCTTAACCATACAGCCAACTCTCCAACTCAACTTTAATATTTGGAGCCTCCAGAATACTCAGGGTTTGTTTTGTTTTTATGTGAATGCTCTGAGGATTAGTCTTTAAGTGATACTTTACCAACCTTAATTCACAATGTGTGTTATAGACAAGAGTCAGATATAGCCGAGATCTGATCTGATCTGATCTGATCTGATCAATAGCTAAGAGCAGCACTTGGTACTTTTCATAGGAACATCTGTGAGGTCACCCTGTAACCCCTGTATAATGGTACTTATAATAAGATGGTTTCAACTTTCTGTCCTAGCATCAATTATGAAGCATAGTTCTCGCGTTGGCAGAGTCCCGAGTTCAGACTCACTGGTCCTAAATGGAGAAACTTACAGTGTTGGGGCTGTAGGTAAGAAGCCAGCAAGAATGACACGAGAATAAATGTGATCTGGGGAAGCCTGGAAGTCTGGGTTCAGGTAGATTTTCCATATTAGTTCTTCCTTTATTGGTGACTTCGTGTCCCCAAGAGAGGGATAGATGTTATCCAAGGGCCTGATGACTTCTGACCCTCCACCTTGCCTTCTCCACTGAACTTTTTGTGGCTGGCTTAGCAACTGCCTTTATCCTCTCCATTTTCTGTAAAAAAATATCTTCTCAGGATGGGAACTGGAAGTTTCCATAGAAGCAAAAGCTCAAGAAATGAACTAACCTTTAGTCACTAACTAGGAGGTGGATAGTTATGTGACTTTATGTTAGGTATTCTCATAGAATACATTTCAAAAGCAGAGAAGGTGGGTGAGACCATGGGCAAATAATCCATGTTAGAGTACACACATATGCATATACGTGCATGCACAGATAGAATCCTAGAGTGACTTTCTAACTATACATTTGTAAGTATATTTCATTTTTAGCTCTTTTGACATGTATAAAAATATAAACAATATATATGTATTATGATCAGTAATTATTTCAATGATCAAGCAAACCATAATGTCAAACATTGTAGCCATTGGTTATCTAGAATTGTAGGAGGAGTTTTTTTTCTTCCAGTCCCCAATCCCAGAATAATGACTCAGGAGACTCAATTATTATTTATGAATCGCCAGGCTCTTCTCTGACTAGCTCATAACTTAAAATAAGCCATTTATGCTAATTTACATTCTGCCACGTGGCTGGTTATCTGGGCTCAGGTACTGTGCATCACATCTTTCCGGCTGGAATCTCACACGCCTGGCTCTGTCCCAGGATCACTTCTACCTGCCAGATGTCCCACCTATTTCCTGCTTCAGCCATAGGCCATAGATTTTTATTTTTTTAATTGACAGGTGTTGCACCCATACAATACACAAGAGAGTCATTCCCTCTACAATCTAGTCCACCTATGCAACTACTTTGTTTTCTAAATATTCAGTCACTTAGTTAAACTGGCTTCACAGTTTCTGATTTGAGGACTCTGGTTTGTACTCCACCACAATCAAGTGTATTCTTTCCACATGACAGCTAGGCTGAAACAAGGGTTTAGTTACATTCTGTCCATCATGTCCAGGAAGTTAAAAATATGTCACACATGTAATAGTTCCAGAAAAAAATAGTTTTATTTCAATTATAATAAATTATTTCTCATTGTTCTTGTGTTTTATTCTAACAGTCAGTGAATGGGTTTTTTTCTTTATTACCCTTCTTTCTTTAATTCTTAACTACTATTGCTGGCTCATTCTTCCAACCAAATTTAGTCTTAATTTAGTTGAGCTCCAAAACTAATTTCCCCTGAGACTTTCACTCTGTGTGGATTGGTACTATGACTCTACACACTTTTAGGAAATACTCTCTACCATTTCCTTCTACACCTTATCAGAGAATTACTCTTTCTCTTACATCTAAATTTTATAACTTGTAGTTTTGATACCTATTTATAAAGACACAGTCGAACAAAAGTTGAACATATTTGAAGGTAAACATGTGTATTCAATGCTTTATCACCTATTCATTCTTTGGTCAGTCCATTAGTCTGCAGTTTATTTTTTAAATGCACTTGCAGTTAAACTACAGATTACAGTGCAACCCTCTCCCAAAGCAGGGGCACACATATCATATACCAGAATTTTACCACATTTACCACATGAAGATGTGCATACACCAAACATTAGGTATTTGCTACTATTAGATTAGAGAGCTACTATGCTTCCCCTCTAACCAGGGTAGACACACTGAGTGTAAGAAAAGTAAGTGCAAGTTGTCACAAGTGGGGTCACAGAAGCCAAGGGGGTTTTAGCAGTTGAGACAACTTAATATTAGAGTGTATGCCTTCTTTCATCTAGGTGCAGAGGGAACTGAAGCTGACACATCTAGAAAACAGGGCGTTTTGCCTCTCAGAAAGAGAGTTACAGTAAATGTATAATAAGATTTTAGGGAGGGTGGAGGATGTTTGTCCTAAGTTCTATGAAAAAGGTGATTTAGACATACGTGTAATGATGATTAAACTTAATTATCAATTTAACTGAATTAAGACATGCTAAGGCAGGTGCTAAAGAAATGGCTCTGTGGTGAAGGGTGCTTGCTGCTCTTGCAGAGGATCTCAGTTTGATTCCCAACACCTATGGTGGGCAGTTCACAACTGCTTGTAGCTCCAGGGGATTTGGCCTCTTTGAGCTCCTGCGCAAACCCACACAACAGATAGAGAGACATACAAATGATTTAAAAACAGGAATTCCCAGATGTTTTATGACACACTGCTGGGCGTGTCTGTGAAAGGGTGTCTTCAGAGATAATGTGGCTGATGTAATGAATTCATTTATCCTTCAGTGGACCAATAATATGATGGTATCAATGGGAGGAAGAAAAAGGTGGGAGGCAGAACCTAGTTGGAAGAAGTAGATCATTGGGGATTGGTGCCCATGGCCTCTTCCTGCATTCCCTTTCTCTCTGATTCTAGGCCAACACACAGTAAAGACTTTTGTGTATCGCATGCTCATCCTGCTATGAGGTCCTCACCCAAGCATATGAGGCCAAGTAACCATGGACTGACACCTGGGAAACCATGAGCCCAAATAAGGGCCTTTGTTTCCCTTCAGTTCTTCATTCGGATATTTAGTTGCAATGACAAAAATCTACCACACAGGAAGAGCCCAGAGAGCTCACTTACTCTTTCTTGACACAGAGAGTCATAAAAAAGAAGCAAGCATGCAAATTCATGAATCACCTTGAAAAATGTGTTCTCCTTCTGTTTTGGGTCATTTGTTGGAGTAATTCCAAAGAGTTCCCATTCTAAGGAGACACAGAAGCAGACTGAAAACTGTGGCATTTCTTTTTCCAGTCTTCCAACCTCATCACGGATGCTAGTAGATCTCTGATCTTTGCTTTGGGTATTTCCCCTCCTTTTTGCAATCTTGAGAAATAAATATTTCCTTACAAGTTTTCTTATACATTGTTGAATGTTTGTTTTGATAAGAATAATTGAAGACGTGGGAAACCCTTCATTACTGTGCATAGTTCCATAAATAGAGCCCACATTCCATAAATATTTGTTGAATTGAATGATGTTTAATCAACATCTGTTTAAGGCAAATAAATGGAAAACATTATTCACTGGTGTCTAAGACACTTCTTTCATTTGTCTTTGAATGAAAGTGACTCATGCTATAGTCTAAAGATGAAACTATATTTAACAATGACAGCATCACGTGAGACTCACCTTTTGAGAAATAATCTCTGAAAAAGGTTTTATTTAAATAAATCAGTAGTTCTAAACATTAAAACATGGTAAGTCATAGTC
Organism: Psammomys obesus; assembly: GCF_907164565.1. Lineage (NCBI taxonomy): Eukaryota > Metazoa > Chordata > Mammalia > Rodentia > Muridae > Psammomys > Psammomys obesus. Next base: position 15,508,948 of record NW_026596040.1, read on the forward strand.
TGTACTTAGATTTATATAGTTAGTTTTTTTTAAAAAAATCAATTATTGAAACCCTAGTCTGTACTTGGATGTATACGTTAGTTTTTGATTTTAACTGTGTATGCGTGGGTACATGTGTGTAAGTGCAGGCACTGTGGACGGAGGTTCGTAAGAGCATGTTGGCATTACTGCCCCTTGTTACTTTTTCCCTCCTCTAAGTTTGAAGAGATGAAATACAGGGCGGAGGCTTCATGCCTGTAGTGGTGCTTTTGGAACCAGCTTACACAATGGGTAGAAATCATATTACAAATTTCTACCTAACTCCATCAGTAATTGGAAGTGGTTCATGTCAAAGGTCATGTATAAACAACAGAAGTAAGCAAATGCTGCCCAAATACTAGGATTTTTCCTTTTGGAGAACATCTGTGTAATCCCCCCTCAGTGCATGACTGAAATAGTCCACAATGAAATAGACTGATGAGCTAAAAGATACAGCAATGAGGGCTGAGATCCTTGTCAGGGAAGTAAGAACAGCATCATATTTTGACCTTGTAAGTTGGCCATTTGCTATGGTTCATATTTCTGTGTAGGGGTATGTGTGTGTGTGTGTGTGTGTGTGTGTGTGTGTGTGTGTGTAAACCAGCAGACAACATGGCTGTCATTTACTTTTTTTTTTTTTTTTTTTTTTAGATACAGTCTCTCACTGTATCTGGAGTTTGCCATGTGTGTTAGGCTAGCTGGTTGGCAAGCCCCAGGGATCTGTCTGTCTCTCCCTCCTTAGGGCCTGGATTACAGGTATGTCCCGCATACCTTTCCACTTGGGTGCTGAAAATTTAATTCGTGTAACTCATGCTTGTGTATTAAGTGCTTTACTGGCTGGTCTGTGTCCCCAGCCCTCAGGCCTCACATTTCTTGCTGGGTCCTGTGATCCAGTCTTCGCATCTCCAGCCTGACTCTGGGTGTGAAGAGACTCCAGCCCCCTAACTTGAAATCTCTTATACCCTATTGCTCTTTTCACACACGCCCGCCATACAGTGTGGCATAACTGTTAGAATTCAGCGAAGCAAAAATGGTGCATCATTGTCACCCACAGCCCACAGTTTGCCTTGGGGTTTATGTATGGTGTAGATCGCCTACCCCAGAGAGTCAAAAACACAAAGGGGAATTGTTTTAAACGAGCACATTAGAAGAGGCCCCAGAAGGCCAGATTGAATCCGAATGGAGTCCTTGTGCTAAGTGCCATGTAATCAGATATAAATTTGATAGGGGCCAGCTTTCCCAAAAAAAAAAGGTAGATCACAGCTAACCCGAGTCTACTCTGTTTTAACTCTATACGGAAAGTAACCTCGACACTACCTATCCGTTGTCTTTGGTGTGGGGGTCTGTATCCGTGTGAGATGTATGTAGATCCATGATGTGTATATCTGTGTGCGTGTGTGCACTTGCGTGTGGCAGTCAGTGGTGGACACTGGGTGCCTTCCTCAGTCGCTCTCCTCCTTACTTTCTGAGACAGGCTCTTGCACTGAACGGGAGCTTGCTGTTTCGTGTACAGGGACTGACCAGCAAGCCTCTGGGGTCTGCCTGTCTCCCTCTTCCCATTGCTGGGCTCAGATCTGTACGATGTTTGCACGTGGGCACTGGTGAGCTAAACACAGGCCCTAAGGCTTGTACGGCAAGCGTTTTACCTGGCGAGTTGCCGCCTCAACGCTTGAGTTTCCAAAATTCCATTCTGCCAATAGGTGCTTTTTCCACTAGAGCGTTAAAATTTTCCTATAGGTTAGATCCTATAACAAATTCATGTTCTCTCTTGCTTATTTACTTTCTTTAAACCCGCCGAGTCCCCTTAGTGTTGATTCTGTGTGCATGTGTGTAGCGCCGTCTAACGGAACAAGGGTAACTTCTCCGGGTTGCACTCCTGAAGACCGCCAGCTCTCCTTCCCCAGAAGCCATTGCTTGCTGCTTGCTACAGCTTCCGAGCTAGATACGGCACTTCCTGAGCCTCTCCCCCAACCCATGCTGAGATTTGTTGCCTGGTTTGATCTTAAGCAGGTCTTCTTATGCAGTTCTAGACTCTAGGAGTCCACGTGTGCAATCATGACAGGGCTGTCATGTCAAACAAATAACTGTTTTACCGCACAATTCCGCGACCCCTGAGTTTTAGAGTCTTTCTGCCCCTGTCTTCCGCAGTGATGCACAAGCCTTAGGGGAGAGGGTATGATACAGATGTCCCATTTATAGCCGCACACGCCACTGCCTCATATTCTCTGCACCGTGACGGGTTGTAGATCTCGGATAATTGCCAAACCACTGTGAAAAAGAAGCTTCTCTGTTGAGAACTGAGAAATGTATTTATCTATGAGCACAACAAGTCACTAGGAGTCATTTTAATTCTATTTTCACTTAATAAAATAATTAGTGTGAGCCCCCCCCCCGGGGGGGGGCTATGACCTGGTCCAGACATGGGTGCTTTGCTCAGTTACCAGTACAAACACGAGCTCTTTCTTTTGGAGCAGTCCTTAAATACAATCAGAAAATATTTGGTTGCTCGCATAGCACCCGTGACATCCCTGCACAGTGAGCTCTCGTTAGCCAGTCGGTGTTGTAGCTCAGGTTGATGGTTTTAT
>NW_026596040.1:15511950-15523714 GCF_907164565.1 Psammomys obesus
TATGTATTTATATATATATTTTTTGCGCTTTGTGTCCCTCTGAAACCTGATGGTGAGATCTTGATGCAGAGGACACTATTTTTTTTTTTTTTTTTTTTCTCCCTCAGCGGTATGCATAGCACCTTCCAGCAGTAGGGATGAAGCTTTCAGGTCAGTGTCACCTTGATTTCATCACATCCTGTGACTCAGGGGCGTGGTGTCCTCAGCAACAAGGTCTCACCATCAGGTTTCAGAGGGTCACTAAGAGCAATGGCAATAGCCTGTATTGTTTGTGTATGTGTGTGTGTGTGTGTGTGTTGGGGGGAATCTATGGGCTCCCACTAACGATTAAAAAAACAGGCAATCCATACCTGCGGCTGGGCTTTTTATTTAAGAGCTCATGGTAGCTGGAGGAGGTCCTATCCCCAGTCATGGGTTAGCGCCATTTAAACTCTTTTCATACGTATGTGTGTTTATGTGTATGTGTTGGGTTGCTTCTACGCAGTGGGTTTCCAAACGGCACCTTTAAAGGTCTTTAGTGTTAGTTATTTCTCCCGCTAGTCGGTCATCTTCCCTGCTGTCCTGCCTTCCCATCCCATTTAGCCCTCTTCTTTTTATTAGGGAATTGAAACTGTTAATAGTCAAGTTATTATTGTAATATATGTGTTAATTGCCATCACATTGATTTTATGGCATTTCTCTGACCTCTTTTGATTGACTGTCCTGGTATTGTTCATTTATTCTCTATGACATCTTGGCTGTGTTTATTCAGTAGACTACAGTATTCCTTCCAGTATTCCCCATGAAGCTAGCTTAGTGCTCAGAAGTTCCTTTGTTCTGTTTCTATCTTGGAGCTTTAAATTTATCCTTCAGATTTAGTAGATAATTTTTTTTAGATACAATAGTGTAAGTTGATATACGTGATCTTTTTGAACTTTCATCCCATTCTGGATTGAAAAGATTCTGTCAGATAATCAGGTATTATTTTGATGATCTCGCCCTTGTGAATGATTTGACCTTCCCTTTCTGCAGCTTTTAACACACTTTCTTTATTCTGAGCTCTTAATGTTTTTAGCATAACATTTCATTAAGTGTTTCTTTTTTGATTCTTCCTGTTTGGAGTTCCTATACATCTATCACACTTGGGCATCTATGTCCCTAGGCTCTGGAATGTTTTTCTTGTATGATTTTACCTAAAATATATGATAAGCTTTTGATAAGGCATTTTTTCTTCTATACCCACAATCCAGGGCCTTTACATGGTGTCCCAAACATTTTGTGGTATAATTTCTCTACCTTGTCTTGTAGCTCTCATCTTGCTGTTTCCCACATGATCTATTTTATTGATTTTTTTTTTTTTGGTTGAGGTTTTATTTAGCTTATTGAGTTTTTCATTTTTAGCATTGTTTTAGGTTTTTCTTCAATGATTCTCTTTATCAAATTCTGTTTTTGCATCTCGTATTAGCTTTCTTAATTCTTTAAATTCTTCTTTTTATTTTCTTTGAGTTGTTTGAACACAGTTACTATCATTTTTTTTTTTTTAAAGATTCTTTGTTGGACAGTTCAAAGTGGTCTGTTCTTTTTGGGATTAGTACTTTTTAGGTGAGACATGTTTTCTTGGATTATCACATTGACTGATTTTGTGTGTGTATTTTCACATTTGGAGTCAGTGGGTTGAGTTAAAATATAGACCTGGGGCTCGTGGTCTAGAACTGGGGGAACTGTGGAGCTGTGGGCAGGGTGTTTGTGGTTGGAGATCCCTTGCTGGTAGGCACTAGGAGCTATTCAGACCAAGAAGTGTGGGCCAGGTAGCCAGGGGAACTGGCTGACTGAGATGTGCCAAGTGCCATTCTGTTTTTATAAAATGAGGCGTTTCTCAATTTTATAATTGCAAATGAAAGCCAATCATATCTTTAAGTAGAATTTATTTTTTGTGTGTGTTTTGATAGCTGCATTTTTCTTAATTCTATTCCTTTGCCTCAGATTCAGAAATAATCACCATTACAAATTAATGTCTTTCATTATAATGATTTAAAAATAATTTCAGGCTGGGTAGTGGTTGTGCATCCCTTTAATCCCAGCCCTTGGGAGGTAGAGGCAGGCAGATCTTTGAGTGCGAGGTCAGGCTGGTCTACAGAGTGAGTTCCAGGTCAGCCAAGTCTACACAGAGAAACCCTGTCTCAAAAAAACCAAATAATAATAATAAAATAATAACAATAATTTCAGCATAAAGTTATTCTTGTATAAGTGTTTACTATATTGTTGTAGACTTTGAAACTATATGTTACTATACTGTGTATAACTCACTCAAATTTAAGGTTCTGGGGTGCTCCCATGTTAACATATGTCCAATTTATTAATTCTCAGTATAGAATATGTCATATTCAATCCTTGATTATATGAACATTTATTTATTTCCAAGGCTCAACTCCTACAAGCAATACTGCTAAGGATATTCTTCTGTAGGTTTCCTGGGGCTTGTGAGCAAGTGTCTGCAGAGGACTGGACAGTGTAAATCTGACATTTAAAAGATGAATACATCAAGTATGTCTCCTTTATTAGATGTTGGTACCAAATCTCCCTTGGAGACATGTGCAAATCTAATTATGCCACATTATCATCAATATTTGAGGTTGTCTGACTTCAAAATGCTTGCAATTTAGTGGATACAAAATTATACTTTGCTGTTGTTTTAATTTGCACTTTACTTCTAGCTTTGGGGATAAACCTGTTCTCATAACTGTTGGTTACCCAGATTTTCTCTTGCTTTTTATATCCGTTGCTCCGTTGTTGTTTTTTTTTTTTTTAATTTGGCTTTTTCTTTGCCATGTGTTTATGGGAATGGTCTATGTCTCCTGAATATACTTTCTTTACTGAGCATGTGCCATCCCCCAATTTGCAGCTTGATTATGGTTGTGTTTGCAGAAGCTTTTAATTATTCTGTAGTAAAAATAGCAATACAGATTTAGGGTTGTATCCTCTTTAAGAAATTCTTTTCCTCTCCAACCTCCTTCAGAGAGTCTTCTCTGCTTCATTATTCGACCTGTTAGTGATTTTTTATTTTTAGTGTGAGGTAAAGAGCTCATTTTATCTTATCTCAAATTCATGAACAATGTCTGGATCCATTTATTGACTGGTTTGTCTTTTCCTCTTGTAATGTTTCTTGTCTTCGGCCTAGTGTGACTGTGCCTGACTGTGATAGGTAATGACGGGGATCTTGCTCTGCCTTGGTCACCGCATGTCCCGTGCACCAGAGACCATGCCTAGGCTTGCTTCTGTAGGCTATTAACATTTACTAGTGAATGAATGAAATGTGGATGGCGTCTCGGGTATAGAACATACACCAGCATGGCTTCTAGGGCACCTCAAGGTGTTCAGTGGTTTTATTTTGTTTTTCCTTATTCTTAGATGCAGTGCAGTCAGGTCTCTGGGGGTCACAGATACTCTAGAGTACTTCAGCTGAGAGTAACAGCCCCAGAAATGCCATTTAATTAACAGGATTACATTACCTTATATTGCATTTTTGCAGTAATATCCGGTTCCAGGAAAGACAGAATAAAGGATGAAACTGGTCAAGTGTACCAAGTACGTTTTATCCTTCCCCCTTTTCTTTTCCTTTTTGCTTCCTTCTACTTTGAAGAGTGTGTGTGTGTGTGTGTGTGTGTGTGTGTGTGTGTGTGAATACAGGTGTGCATGTGCAGGTTCACAGTACACGTACAGATCAGATGATAGCCTTGGGTACCCATCCTCAGGCACCTTTCACCTTTTGTCTGATGTAGGATCTCTAATTGGCCTAGAATTTTGCCACATAGGCCAGGATAGCTGGTCCGCAAGGTTCCAGGAAACTGCCTTTCTCCATTTCTCATCTGGCCGTGTCTGGCTTATAGGTTAGCTCCACTACACCTAGATTTTTAAAAATTTATATATATACTGAAATTTACATGCGGTTACATCACTTTCTGTCTTCTTGTTCCTCCCTTCAAACCCGATCTCAAAATCAGGGCCTTTTTCTCTTTGTGTGTGTGCTGAATTCCTAACTATATAAATACATTCTTTTCAGTCCATACGATGTTATATACACGGATGCATATAGATACATATCAATTTCAGGGCTGACCGCTTCGTAGTGGAGACCCAGTTAGGGTACTCTTCTCAGTGGAAGATTATTTCTGCTTCCCTCAGCATCCATTAGCTGCCTGTAGTTCTTTGTCTAGGTTTAGGGCCTTGTGAGATTTTCCCCTTCTGTGTTAGCCTGTCTGTTAGGTACTATCCTCGCTCAGGTCTTGTTGGTGAAACTCCGTGGGTGTAGCTCCCCTGACATGCCTAGGAGATTGCATTTCTCCCGAGATCGGATCTCACAAAAGATGTCCTGTTGCTTTTTGCCCTTCTGTCTTTCTGCCCCCTCTTCTGTCATGTTCCCTGGGCCATGGGTGCCAGAATTGTGTAGTAGAGAGATCAGTTGAGGCCTGGTACCACATGGTCACGTGTTCTCTGCATTTTGATCAGTTGTGGTTTTCTGTAATGGTTTCTGTCAGTGAGAGCTATGCTTATCTCTGGGTATAAGGATAAGTACTTAGAATGCAGTTAGGAATCATTCTTGTTTAGTAAAGCTGCAGTTGTAGGTTCTCCTCCAAGACTCATGCCACCCCTGGATTGTTGTCAAGGTTTCCAGTCCCAGCAAGATTTCCCTCTTGTTGAGAGGGCCAATTAGAGAGATGTTGGTTACTGTCAGGACATGCATGCCACTACTACACAGTTAGGACTACCATGCCATTGTCATAGCTGTCACATCTGGGCAGGACTGTTGCTTGTTTGCCTCCCATGGAAGCTTGCACCAAGAAAGCTAATCTCCAGGAAGAACACTTTCAGGACCGATCCAGCTTTAATCTTCCAGATCCTGTGTCTGAAGTGCTGGTATCTTCAGCAATATGGATTTGCCTTTCTTCTAGAAGCCAACCAAGGGTAACAGCAATCACCCCCAATATTTTAGGAGTCTCTTGGACTGACCTGACCAACAACTCAAAAGGGGTTTCTTATAGCTGATTTTGGTTAGATAGCGTATGTCCTTTGAGGGAAACAATATTAGCCCAGGTGTAAATTTTTCATTACATATATGTATGTATTATATGTAATTTTAGCTAAATATATAACTGTGATTCCTTAAGACTTTTCAGATATCCTTACTGTATTTTACCCTCCCCGTTCTTCTATACTGACCTTCCTACTTTCTCCTTGATTACAGCCCCTTTCTTATTTTTCACATTTCTCTTTTCAAATCATTATATGATCCTCCACTGTCTCTTTGTCCTTTCCCAATTTTGTGGTTGATTCAATTTATGTATTCATATCTGAAGATTTGGAGTGCGGAGCCACAGATAAGAGAGAACACACGACTTTTTTTCCCTCTGGATATAAGTTACCTTATTCAATATAATCTCTTCTAGATCTATACATTTACCTGAAAAGTTCATGATTTCATTTTACTTTACAGCTGTATAGTATTTCATAGTACGTATGTGCCACATTTTCATTATCTACTCTCTAATTGAAGGACTTTTGGGTTGTTTCCATTTTCTAGCTATTATGAACAGCTCAGTAAGGACCATGGCTGAGCACCTGTCTGTGGAATATGATGGTGAGTCTCCTGGGCATACGTGAAGGAGTGTATGTCTGTGTCATAAACGGTAGATGCAGGTTCTCCGCACTGATTTCCAGAGTGGCTGCACAAGTTTGCAGCTTACCAACAGTAAATGAGTGTTCCCTCTCCCTGTCATCTTCTCAAGTATTTGTTATTCGTTGTTTTGTTCTTCTTTGCCATTCTGAATGCGGTAAGATGAAATCTCAAAGATGCATTTATCTAATTTCTAGGGATAATTTCTAGGGAAAACGTTTTCTTTTTTGAGATATTTCTCAGCCATTTTTATTTCTTCAATTGAGAACTCTCTGTTTTCATCCCTAGCCCATTTTTAAAATGTGTCTTTTGATTTATTTTTACCCCTCTTTTGAGTTTTTTTTAATATAGCCTGGATATTAATCCTCTGCCAGATGTTTAGCTGATGAAGATTCTGTCCCACTCTCTAGGCTCCCTCTTAACACGACTGATCATTGCTTTAGTAGCAAAACTTTTCAGTTTTATGAAGTCTCACCTGACAATTGTTGGCTTTGATTCTTGGACAAATAGAGTCCTATTCAGAAAGTCTTTTTCTACACCTACAGCATGTAGGTGCTTTGCACCCCCCCCCCCCCGTAAGTTTCAATGCTTAAGGCTTCATGTTTAGGTCTTTGGTCCATTTGGATTTAGTTTAATGTAAGATCTAATTTTATTCTTCTGCATATGGACACCTAGTTTTCCTAGCACCATTTGTTAAAGATGCTTTCTTTCAGTCAGCATTACGTTTTTGGCATCTTTATTAAATATTAAATGGCTGAAGTTATAGGAACTCATGTTTGTGTCTTCAATTTTGTTTCATTGGTCTACATGTCTGTTTTTGCACCAGTACCATATTGTTTTTGTTACTATGCCTCTGTAATATAAATTAAGGTTTGGAATAATAATCCACCCAGGATTGTTTTTCCCCCCTCAGGATTGTTTTGGTTATCTCAGGTCTATTGTAGTTCTATATGAATTTTTGGATATTTTTTTCTATTTCTGTGAATAATGTGAATGGTTTTCTGATTTGAATTGAATTCAATCTGTAAATGGCTTTTGGTGGCATGGCCATTTTTACAGTATTAATTCTACCAATCTATGAGCACAGGATGTCTTTTCATTTTCAAGTGTCTTTATTTATTTCTTCAGAGGTTTAAAGTTTTCATTGTAGAGGTTTTTCATCTTCTTGGTTAGGTTTCTTATTGGGTATTTTATTTTTTTTGAGGCTATTGTGAATAGGAATGTGTTCATGATCTCTTTCTCTCTCTCTGCTTGTTGGTGGATAGAAAGCTATTTCTGTAAGTTGATTCTGTCTTCTGCTACTTTGCTGATATTATTGATCATTTCTAGAGTTTTTCTGGTAGATTCACTTTGTGGCTCTCCTCCCAGTACGGATCAAACTGCCGCTGTGGTCACACTGATAATGTACCTGTTATTTGGGCCCTAGTGGAGAGAGCGTAGAGGGGGGAGTCTCCCACCTTGTTCCAAAGCAAAATGACTATGTTAAGCATCAACATTCGCAGGTTTTAAGTCAATAGTTAGAGATGTGTCCATCCACTGAAGGAAGTGACATCATTTGATGCCTTCTCCAAGCATACGGATCTGATTCAGACCCCCATCGCCCATGTAAAAGCTAGGTATATGCCTGCCTCATAAAAATCCCAGCCTATGGGTTCTCAGCCTATGGGGTCATGACCCCCGTGGGGTCACGTATCAAATATCCTGCATATTAGATATTTACACTACAATTCATAACAGTAGCACTTTCTTCTCTTACTCTCCGATAGGAAAGGTGTTGAGTTTCTCTGCTATGAGAGCTTCTTAATTCTTCACTCCTTTCTAACTTCCTGTGGAAGATGACTCAAATTTCACTCATCCGCACCCCCAGTTCTTTCCCAGCTCCTCAGCCCCTCCTACCTAAGCACACGGATGGGGCGTTTCATAAAACTTTCTGTTCTTCTCATTTAGCTAACTGAAAGGTCTTTGATAGTCAGGATTTCTCTTCATTTGGCCTGAAAACTGTGGGTCTAGGACAGTGCCCAGAGCCAGAGGGGGCAGAGTATATGACACAGAATGAGGAAGAAGCCCCCAGTGAAGCAGAGCACGATGCTGATTGCTCGAGGCACAGTGTCAGCTCTCCTGTCATCCAGACTAGCAGCCTGTGATGAATCAGTTTCCTTTCGTTTCAGCTTGTACACGGGCTCCTTCATTCTTGTTTGTTTTCACGTGTCTCCAAAATTTCAAATGTTTAAAGAAACTGGTAGACTAGGCATAAATGTCACTTTTAAAGAATGACAATTTATTTAAGGCTCCTTCTAAGCCCTAGCCTGGTCTGAGTCATTGGCTGAGAGTGTCAGAACAATTTATAACATTAAGCAAGAGCTAAGTTCCCAGTGATAACTCAGAGGGCATGGCAAAGGCTGTATATTTACCAGTGCATCAGAACTGGTACACTGAGGTAGGTTCAGTATCCACGGTAGGTTCTACGACCAGATTATCAGAATGCAGCAGGGGCTGTGAGCCCGGGGGTGGGGGATAGGGGTGGTGGTGGCAGTTTGAGAACCCGACCCAGCAACATTACACTGAGGCTTTACTGTGAGATGTGACGCTGCCTCCAAGTGCTGATGTTTTTTAAAAAGATGAGCAGCTAGTTATTAGACATACATCAATATATAAGATGCCAAAGAGGAAACTGTAAATAGGATGACATTTAATTTTACTCCCCCCATCCCACCCTTTGCTGATGTGTTATTTTCTTTGATGGATTATATTTCTGGGAGAAAGGAGGTTTTGAGATAAGTAGCACGTTCTTTCAATTTGAAAAATATGAGATGTGTTAAGAGCTCCTGGGGACCTGACTGAGTGATCAGTTCTGGGAGCTTTGTCTGTCTATAAGATGCACATTTGCTTCTCTGCAAGAGTGGTCCTTGGAGCCTCCAGGAAGCAAATGTTGACAGCAGTGTTTAAATCAGCATGCCTTTCTTTACTGCAGGCATCTTTGCCTTGTAGAGACATCATGGCCATGGCTCTTATACACCCCCGACCCCCACCAGAGATTACATTTTTCAGGTGAATAGAACTGGGAACCCTCAGAAAATATGACATCCCAGCGAGAAATGATGTGGCTGGTTGAGAGACCTAGTCCAAAACAATTACCAACTTGTAATTTTGCCTTCAGAGGCCCCACAGTACTCCTGCTCACTCATCCAGCTCATGTCCCCTGAACCATTTGCTAGGCATATAGTTTTTAGTGGTATGCTGTGGGCCTCCTCCCCACACGCTGAGTCCGATGGATTTTAGGTGCTGAGCCTGACAAGGTCTTTTTTTTTCCCCCCGTTGGGGCAATAGTTCATCTAACATAAGCCGTCTTACTTTGAGGGAAGGTTGAGATCACTTATCACATGGTCCCTCTCCTTCCTTCCTAATTTATAGAGTTAAGAGCCTTAGAAAAGCCAGCCTGCCTGTGCGCTCTGAGTTAGTGCTGACGCTTTCGTTTTCGAGGGCAAGCAGCTCCTTGGTTTTTTGCTTACCTTGCTACACCATCATTTTTAATGCTCTGGTCACTCTTTCAAAGGCCTCAGGGAAGTAAGCTGACAGTTGGTCCAGAAAGAGGAAGAAACGTAATGAAATGTTTGCTGGGCTGTATTATTTATGAACACATCGGGGGTATTTGTTATCTTCCCAGTAGACGGATAGTTTCAATATCTTAAAGCTGTCATTTTGATATTCTGTCTTAAGCAACAAGCTTGTAAACAAACACTGTAAAAAAAAAAACCCTTTAAATGATATGTAAATAAGCATAGTATTAATTTACTGATATGACTACATACTCCACATAAAACATAGTGAAGCCACAGGATTTTAGCTCAGTTGATAAAAACGACATTTGCTCCACACTAATTCCTTTTTTGAATATTTCTCTTATTTTCAATTATCTGTGGTTTGGTGCACTTCATTGTGGGTTTCTTCAGAGACCAAAACCATCAGATTCGTTGAAGCTGGAGTTCCAGGTTGCTGTGGGTTGCCCAATATGGGTGGACTGCAAGAGAGTACACTCTTTTACTGCCCAGTCGTCTCTTGGGTTTCCCCTAATACCTCTTTTAAAACACCCCTGACGCTTTACCCAGATACTTATTTAGTTTGAGCAGATTAATGTTAATTAAATTTTAAGGAGATATGAGTCCTCTCTAAATCAGAATGGTTTTGTGCACTATTTGGTAATTGAGCCTAGTTTGTGCATTTACTGATTTGTATGTGCTTTAATACCGATGGAGCTTCCTAAGCCGGGCAGACAGCCTTAGTACCCTTGTTCTAAGGAGACTATGCCAAGCTGTGGGCAGGTGCAGTCATGCAAAAGGAAAAGAATAGAGGAGAGGAGGCCTTCTGAGTTACTTCATGTACGTCAGTGATGTGCTCCTTACCCTTGTAAACATCTTGTTTGCTCTCACATACTGGGAGCAATAACTACATGAGAGAATAAAGCTAAGGAAAAAAAAAAAGTGCTTGCTTGAAAAGTAGAAAGATGAAAAACAAAAAGCCCCAAACTGCACTGTTTTCATATCAAAGCTCTCACCTTTTGTTAACTGGAGCTTTCTGAATCAGTTCCCTAAAGTGAGACAGCCCTACTCTGCAGAATCTCACTGCCTTGCCTTCAGAATTCATTTCTGGCATCATGATGGATTCTACTCCATATTCCTCAGGATTTAACTTGGGAGTTCAGTAGGGTCAAAAAAGAGTCAGACAGTTTTAGAAATGTCTGCTAGGCTATGTTACTTAAGAATTTATGTCTTGAATTCATTATTTTTTCCAGTGAGTTGAAAACTTCGGATGTCTCGACTGTTAACTTTGAATTTTCTAGGTTAAGAAAACACTTAAAGCAACTCTCAGTGTGACCTCAGGTGTTACAGATAATTTGAACTTCCCCCATGAGGCAGTATGATCCTTTCCAGCTTTTAATTCAGTAGTGAAAGCATGAGCCTGGACAGCCCGGGAACTAACCTGGTCTGTGTCTTGGGTGTGAGTCCTCTGTCCCGTATGATCATCAGCACCTCCTATTAAAATGAATCTGTCGTGTGTGCTGACCTGAGATGGAGGGTGTCCCACGCAGAGCTGGGCTGTGGCTTTCAGATGACGTGTTGACTGCCATCTGTTCTCTTTGTGCTTTCACAACTGTGTTGCTTTAGCCCTTGAGCTGCCAGTGACCTTCAGAAAGAAGGCAGACAGTGCAGGAAGGCATGCTGCTTGAGAAGCAGGGAGTGGCTTCCAAAGGGCAAAGAGTAGGCAGTAGGTGCTCAGGGATATTTCTGTTCCTTCTTACAGGAAAGACTGTGAAGCATGTTTATTCCAGTGGAGAGAGCCGTGCGTATTTTGTTCTTCTGAGCTATAAGTGTGGTGCTCACCATGCTGGCAGCTGCAACGCATTCATTTTTAATGCAAGCCTTAAATAAGGATGATTAGTTTTGGCTGGGAGTTAAAACGAGCGTTTAAAATTTATAACTTTCAGATGCTAACTTTTTATTTATTGATTATGCGGGACCCAGAACTGAGCCCAGGGCCTTGCCTGTATTAGGCAGGGACTGTGCTGCTGAGCACCAACCCCAGCTCTCAAGGGTGGCTTAAAATAAAAAATAAAAATAAAATAAAAAAAAAAGAAATCCTTCTTTGTTTTCTAAATACATTGTTCTTCCCCATTCTCTAATCCGAATGATAGACTCTGAAGAGTCCTGCAGACTGGAAATAAGAGCATCAGACTCTAAATCTGAACACAGCATGGAGATGATGAGATACAAATGATTTGATCCCCGTCTTCACCTTGGTGTCAACAGGAATGAATCATCCCAGTAAAACTTTGGCTTGTATTGGATGTCTCCATATTCAGAGTTTTAAACTCATGGGTAGATCTACTTTCTTTACTGTAGGCTGTGAACAGCTCTAAGTCAACCTGCGAGAAATATGTCCTGCTGTAATCTAATAGTGCAAAACAATATGACAAAGCAGAAGATACAGGGCACTTTAAAGTGAAGACTGAGGATAAATGTCTATGGACTTGTTTTGTTTTCTCTTTCTTCCTTCCTTCCTTCCTTCCTTCCTTCCTTCCTTCCTTCCTTCCTTCCTTCCTTCCTTCCTTCCTTCCTT